>NC_092759.1:4213184-4324397 GCF_047496795.1 Chiloscyllium punctatum
TCACACACACTCATACACACTCATATACACACACTCACTCATACACCCTCATACACACACACTCGCACACACTCACACACACACATACTCACACACTGACACACACTCATACACACTCTTTCCCACACACATACACTCACACACACACTCATACACACACACTCTCACTCACACACACACATTCATACACACACATTCATACACACTCATACGCACACACTCACACACATACACACTCATACACACACACACTCACACACACAAACACACTCATACACACACATTCACACTCACACTCACAAACACACACACTCATGCACACTCTCACACACTCATACACACGTACACTCACACATACTCATTCACACACTCACACACACATACTCATACAAACACACACTCACACACGCTAACACACTCTCATACACACATATACTCACACACACTCACACAACACATACACACGCACTCACAAACACACACACACTCACACACACATTCACATACACTCACACATACTCATACACACTCACACTCACACACACTCATACACACTCTTGCACACTCATACACACACACTCACACACGCTCCCACACACTCATACACACATTCACACACACTCACACGTACTCATACTCACATACACACTCATACACACACTCGCACACACTCATACACACACACACATTCACACACACATTCACACACACTCAGACACACACACACTCACACGCACAAATACACACTCTTGCACTCTCATACACACACACTCATACACACACACTAGCACACGCACACATTCATACACACACACTCTCACACACACAAATACACACTCTTGCACTCTCATACACACACACTTATACGCACTCATACCCACACTCACACTCACACGCACTCATACACACTCATATACACACACTCACTCATACACACTCATACACACACACTCGCACACAATCACACACACACATACTCACACACTGACACACACTCATACACACTCTTTCCCACACACACTCACACACATACACTCACACACACACTCATACACACACACTCTCACTCACACACACACATTCATACACACACATTCATACACACTCATACGCACACACTCACACACAGACACATACACACTCATACACACACACACTCACACACACAAACACACTCATACACACACATTCACACTCACACTCACAAACACACACACTCATGCACACTCTTACACAATCATACACACCTACACTCACACATACTCATTCACACACTCACACACACATACACATACAAACACACACTCACACACGCTAACACACTCTCATACACACATATACTCACACACACTCACACAACACATACACACGCACTCACAAACACACACACACTCATACACACTCTTGCACACTTATACACTCACACACACTCACATACACATACACACTCACACACACATTCACATACACTCACACATACTCATACACACTCACACTCACACACACTCATACACACTCTTGCACACTCATACACACACACTCACACACGCTCCCACACACTCATACACACATTCACACACACTCACACGTACTCATACTCACATACACACTCATACACACACTCGCACACACTCATACACACACACACATTCACACACACATTCACACACACTCAGACACACACACACTCACACGCACAAATACACACTCTTGCACTCTCATACACACACACTCATACACACACACTAGCACACGCACACATTCATACACACACACACTCTCACACACACAAATACACACTCTTGCACTCTCATACACACACACTTATACGCACTCATACCCACACTCACACTCACACGCACTCGCACACATACACACACACTCACACACACTCTTGCACACTTATACACTCACACACACTCACACACATTTACACACATTCACACATACTCATACACACTCACACTCACACACACTCATACACACTCTTGCACACTCATACACACACACTCACACACGCTCCCACACACTCATACACACACACTCACACGTACTCATACTCACATACACACTCATACACACATTCGCACACACTCATACACACACACTCACACACACTCATACACAATCATGCACACATACACTCACACACACTCACATGCACTCATACACACATACACACACACACTCACACACATTCATACACACACACACTCACACACATTCATACACACACACACTCACACACACTCATACACACACACACACACTCATACACACTCATACACACACACTCGCACACACTCACACACACACATTCACACACTGACACACACTCATACACACTCTTTCCCACACACACTCACACAACACATACACACGCACTCACAAACGCACACACACTCACACACACATTCACATACACTCACACATACTCATACACACTCACACTCACACACACTCATACACACTCTTGCACACTCATACACACACACTCACACACGCTCCCACACACTCATACACACATTCACACACACTCACACGTACTCATACTCACATACACACTCATACACACACTCGCACACACTCATACACACACACACATTCACACACACATTCACACACACTCAGACACACACACACTCACACGCACAAATACACACTCTTGCACTCTCATACACACACACTCATACACACACACTAGCACACGCACACATTCATACACACACACTCTCACACACACAAATACACACTCTTGCACTCTCATACACACACACTTATACGCACTCATACCCACACTCACACTCACACGCACTCATACACACTCATATACACACACTCACTCATACACACTCATACACACACACTCGCACACAATCACACACACACATACTCACACACTGACACACACTCATACACACTCTTTCCCACACACACTCACACACATACACTCACACACACACTCATACACACACACTCTCACTCACACACACACATTCATACACACACATTCATACACACTCATACGCACACACTCACACACAGACACATACACACTCATACACACACACACTCACACACACAAACACACTCATACACACACATTCACACTCACACTCACAAACACACACACTCATGCACACTCTTACACAATCATACACACCTACACTCACACATACTCACACATACTCATTCACACACTCACACACACATACTCATACAAACACACACTCACACACGCTAACACACTCTCATACACACATATACTCACACACACTCACACAACACATACACACGCACTCACAAACACACACACACTCATACACACTCTTGCACACTTATACACTCACACACACTCACATACACATACACACTCACACACACATTCACATACACTCACACATACTCATACACACTCACACTCACACACACTCATACACACTCTTGCACACTCATACACACACACTCACACACGCTCCCACACACTCATACACACATTCACACACACTCACACGTACTCATACTCACATACACACTCATACACACACTCGCACACACTCATACACACACACACATTCACACACACATTCACACACACTCAGACACACACACACTCACACGCACAAATACACACTCTTGCACTCTCATACACACACACTCATACACACACACTAGCACACGCACACATTCATACACACACACACTCTCACACACACAAATACACACTCTTGCACTCTCATACACACACACTTATACGCACTCATACCCACACTCACACTCACACGCACTCGCACACATACACACACACTCACACACACTCTTGCACACTTATACACTCACACACACTCACACACATTTACACACATTCACACATACTCATACACACTCACACTCACACACACTCATACACACTCTTGCACACTCATACACACACACTCACACACGCTCCCACACACTCATACACACACACTCACACGTACTCATACTCACATACACACTCATACACACATTCGCACACACTCATACACACACACTCACACACACTCATACACAATCATGCACACATACACTCACACACACTCACATGCACTCATACACACATACACACACACACTCACACACATTCATACACACACACACTCACACACACTCATACACACACACACACACTCATACACACACACTCGCACACACTCACACACACACATTCACACACTGACACACACTCATACACACTCTTTCCCACACACACTCACACAACACATACACACGCACTCACAAACGCACACACACTCACACACACATTCACATACACTCACACACACATTCACATACACTCACACATACTCATACACACTCACACTCACACACACTCATACACACTCTTGCACACTCATACACACACACTCACACACGCTCCCACACACTCATACACACATTCACACACACTCACACGTACTCATACTCACATACACACTCATACACACACTCGCACACACTCATACACACACACACATTCACACACACATTCACACACACTCAGACACACACACACTCACACGCACAAATACACACTCTTGCACTCTCATACACACACACTCATACACACACACTAGCACACGCACACATTCATACACACACACTCTCACACACACAAATACACACTCTTGCACTCTCATACACACACACTTATACGCACTCATACCCACACTCACACTCACACGCACTCATACACACTCATATACACACACTCACTCATACACACTCATACACACACACTCGCACACAATCACACACACACATACTCACACACTGACACACACTCATACACACTCTTTCCCACACACACTCACACACATACACTCACACACACACTCATACACACACACTCTCACTCACACACACACATTCATACACACACATTCATACACACTCATACGCACACACTCACACACAGACACATACACACTCATACACACACACACTCACACACACAAACACACTCATACACACACATTCACACTCACACTCACAAACACACACACTCATGCACACTCTTACACAATCATACACACCTACACTCACACATACTCACACATACTCATTCACACACTCACACACACATACTCATACAAACACACACTCACACACGCTAACACACTCTCATACACACATATACTCACACACACTCACACAACACATACACACGCACTCACAAACACACACACACTCATACACACTCTTGCACACTTATACACTCACACACACTCACATACACATACACACTCACACACACATTCACATACACTCACACATACTCATACACACTCACACTCACACACACTCATACACACTCTTGCACACTCATACACACACACTCACACACGCTCCCACACACTCATACACACATTCACACACACTCACACGTACTCATACTCACATACACACTCATACACACACTCGCACACACTCATACACACACACACATTCACACACACATTCACACACACTCAGACACACACACACTCACACGCACAAATACACACTCTTGCACTCTCATACACACACACTCATACACACACACTAGCACACGCACACATTCATACACACACACACTCTCACACACACAAATACACACTCTTGCACTCTCATACACACACACTTATACGCACTCATACCCACACTCACACTCACACGCACTCGCACACATACACACACACTCACACACACTCTTGCACACTTATACACTCACACACACTCACACACATTTACACACATTCACACATACTCATACACACTCACACTCACACACACTCATACACACTCTTGCACACTCATACACACACACTCACACACGCTCCCACACACTCATACACACACACTCACACGTACTCATACTCACATACACACTCATACACACATTCGCACACACTCATACACACACACTCACACACACTCATACACAATCATGCACACATACACTCACACACACTCACATGCACTCATACACACATACACACACACACTCACACACATTCATACACACACACACTCACACACACTCATACACACACACACACTCATACACACTCATACACACACACTCGCACACTCACACACACACATTCACACACTGACACACACTCATACACACTCTTTCCCACACACACTCACACACATACACTCACACACACACTCATACAGACTCATACACACATACACTCACACACACTCAAAAAACTCACACACACTCATACCCACTTATACACACATACACTCACACACACTCACACACACACATACACACTCATACACACTCATACACACACACATATACACACACTACACTCATACACACACATACACTCATGCACACTCACACACACTCATACACACACTCACACACACTCACACACACTCAACCACACTCACACACACTCATACACACTCATACATACACACATATACACACACTACACTCATACACACACATACACTCATGCACACTAACACACACTCACGCACACACTCATACACACTCGCACACTCATACACACACTCTTGTGCGCACACACTCATGCACACACACATTCACACACATACTCATGCACACACACTCACACACATACACTCACACACACTCATACACGCACTCACACTCACCCACACACACTCATAGAAACTCAGGCACACATACACTCACACACATTCACACACATTCACACACACACTCATGCACACACACTCACACACATTCATACACACACACTCATACAAACTCAGGCACTCATACACTCACACACACACATGCACACACTCATACACACATGCACTCACACACACTCACACACATTTACACACTCACACACACATACTCACACACTCACATACACACTCATACGCACACACACTCACACACTCGCTCACACTCACACACACTCATTCACACTCTTACACACTCATACACACACTCACACACACACTCATACACAATTATGCACACATACACTCACACACTCACATGCACTCATACACACATACACACACACTCACACACACTCATACACGCACTCACACTCACCCACACACACTCATAGAAACTCAGGCACACATACACTCACACACATTCACACACATTCACACACACACTCATGCACACACACTCACACACATTCATACACACACACTCATACAAACTCAGGCACTCATACACTCACACACACACATGCACACACTCATACACACATGCACTCACACACACTCACACACATTTACACACTCACACACACATACTCACACACTCACATACACACTCATACGCACACACACTCACACACTCGCTCACACTCACACACACTCATTCACACTCTTACACACTCATACACACACTCACACACACACTCATACACAATTATGCACACATACACTCACACACTCACATGCACTCATACACACATACACACACACTCACACACATTCATACACACACACACTCACACACACATACACACACTCACACACACACTCATACACAAACACACTCATACACACTCACAGACACACTCGCACACAATCACACACACACATACTCGCACACTGACACACACTCATACACACTCTTTCCCACACACACTCACACACACACACTCACACACACACTCATACACACACACTCTCACTCACACACACACATTCATACACACACATTCATACACACTCATACACACACACTCACACACAGACACATACACACTCATACACACACACACTCACACACACAAACACACTTATACACACACATTCACACTCACACTCACAAACACACACACTCATGCACACTCTTACACAATCATACACACCTACACTCACACATACTCACACATACTCATTCACACACTCACACACACATACTCATACAAACACACACTCACACACGCTAACACACTCTCATACACACATATACACACACACACTCACACACACTCATACATACTCACACACATGCACACACACTCGTACACACTCATACATACAATATCACACACACTCATACACACACTCACACACACTCATACACACACACTCACTCACACTCACACGCACTCATACACACACAAACTCTCACATACTCACACACACTCATACACACACTCACACACACACTCATACACAAACACACTCATACACACTCACACACACACTCGCACACAATCACACACACACATACTCACACACTGACACACACTCATACACACTCTTTCCCACACACACTCACACACATACACTCACACACACATTCATACACACACACTCTCACTCACATACGCACATTCATACACACTCATACGCACACACTCACACACACACATGCACACTCATACACACACACACACTCACACACACAAACACACTCATACACACACACTCACACGCACACACTCATACACACACATTCACACACACTCACAAACACACACACTCATGCACACTCTTACACACTCATACACACCTACACTCACACATACTCACATATACTCATTCACACACTCACACACACATACTCATACAAACACACATTCACACACGCTAACACACTCTCATACACACATATACACACACACACTCACACACACTCATACATACTCACACACATGCACACACACTCGTACACACTCATACATACAATATCACACACACTCATACACACACTCACAGACACTCACACGCACTCATACACACACACACTCTCACATGCTCACACACACTCATACACACATGCACTCACACACTCTCACACACTCATACACACACACACACTCACACACTCTCATACACAAACTCATACACACATACACTCACACACACACACTCACACACACATATTCACACACACTCACACACATTCATAACACACTCACACGCACTCATACACACTCATACACACACACGCTCACACACACACTCATACAGACTCATACACACATACACTCACACACACTCAACAAACTCACACACACTCATACACACTTATACACACATACTCTCACACACTCACACACACATACACACTCATACACACTCATACACACACACATATACACACACTACACTCATACACACACATACACTCATGCACACTCACACACACTCATACACACTCACACACACTCAACCACACTCACACACTCTCATACACACTTATACGCACATACACTCACACACACTCACACACACACTCACACACTCTCATACACAAACTCATACACACATACACTCACACACACACACTCACACACACATATTCACACACACTCACACACATTCATAACACACTCACACGCACTCATACACACTCATACACACACACGCTCACACACACACTCATACAGACTCATACACACATACACTCACACACACTCAACAAACTCACACACACTCATACACACTTATACACACATACTCTCACACACTCACACACACATACACACTCATACACACTCATACACACACACATATACACACACTACACTCATACACAAACATACACTCATGCACACTCACACACACTCATATACACATACACTCACACACACTCATACACACTCACACACACTCAACCACACTCACACACTCTCATACACACTTATACGCACATACACTCACACACACTCACACACACACATACACACTCATACACACACACATATACACAGACTACACTCATACACACACATACACTCACACACACTCATACACACACACACACACTTTCACACACACACAAACACTCACATACACTCATACATGCACATACACACACACACACCCACACACACTCATACACACATACACACACACTCACACACACTCATACATACTCATATACACACACACTCATACACACTCATACACTCACACACACACTCATACACACACTCACTCATACACGCACATACACTGACACACACCCACATGCACTCATGCACAATCACAATCACACACACTCACACGCACTCGTACACACATACTCACACACACTCAGACACACACACACTCACACACAGAAATACACACTCTTGCACTCTCATACACACACACTCACACACTCATACACACACACTAGCACACGCACACATTCATACTCACACACTCATACACACACACTCTCACACACACAAATACACACTCTTGCACTCTCATACACACACACTCATACGCACTCATACACACACTCACACTCATACGCACTCATACACACTCATACACACACATACTCATGCACACACACTCACACACATACACTCACACACACTCATACACACACTCACACACACCCACACACACTCATAGAAACTCTTGCATACATACACTCACACACACTCACACACATTCACACACACACTCATGCACACACACTCACACACATACACTCACACACACTCATACACACACACTCATACAAACTCAGGCACTCATACACTCACACACACACACACTCATACACACATGCACTCACACACACTCACACACATTCACACACTCATACACACACACACACACTCACACACACTCGCTCACACTCTCACACACTCATTCACACTCTTACACACTCATACACACACACTCATGCATACTCATGCACACATACACTCAAACACACTCACACACTCACATGCACTCATACACACATACACACACACACTCACACACATTCATACACACACACACACTCACACACACTCATACACACTCATACACACACTCACACACACACTCATACACAAACACACTCATACACACACTCGCACACACTCACACACACACATACTCACACACTCTTTCCCACACACACTCACACACATACACTCACACACACACTCATACACACACTGTCTCACTCACACACACACATTCATACACACACATTCATACACACTCATACGCACACACACATACACACACACACTCACACACACAAACACACTCATACACACACACTCACACGCACACACTCATACACACACATTCACACTCACACTCACAAACAGACACACTCATACACAGCTACACTCACACATACTCACACATACTCATTCACACACTCACACACACATACTCATACAAACACACACTCACACACACTAACACACTCTCATACACACATATACACACACACTCACACACACTAACACACTCTCATACACACATATACACACACACTCACACACACTCACACACATGCACACAGACTCTCACACACTCATACACACACACACTCACATACTCTCATACACAAACTCATACACACATACACTCACACACACACACACTCACACACACACATTCACACACACTCACACACACTCATAACACACTCACACGCACTCATACACACACACACACACTTTCACACACACACAAACACTCACATACACTCATACATGCACATACACACACACACACCCACACACACTCATACACACATACACACACACTCATACATACTCATATACACACACACTCACACACACTCATACACACTCATACACACTCATACACTCACACACACACTCATACACACACTCACTCATACACGCACATACACTGACACACACCCACATGCACTCATGCACAATCACAATCACACACACTCACACGCACTCGTACACACATACTCACACACACTCAGACACACACACACTCACACACAGAAATACACACTCTTGCACTCTCATACACACACACTCACACACTCATACACACACACTAGCACACGCACACATTCATACTCACACACTCATACACACACACTCTCACACACACAAATACACACTCTTGCACTCTCATACACACACACTCATACGCACTCATACACACACTCACACTCATACGCACTCATACACACTCATACACACACATACTCATGCACACACACTCACACACATACACTCACACACACTCATACACACACTCACACACACCCACACACACTCATAGAAACTCTTGCATACATACACTCACACACACTCACACACATTCACACACACACTCATGCACACACACTCACACACATACACTCACACACACTCATACAAACTCAGGCACTCATACACTCACACACACACACACTCATACACACATGCACTCACACACACTCACACACATTTACACACTCATACACACACACACACACTCACACACACTCGCTCACACTCTCACACACTCATTCACACTCTTACACACTCATACACACACACTCATGCATACTCATGCACACATACACTCAAACACTCACATGCACTCATACACACATACACACACACACTCACACACATTCATACACACACACACACTCACACACACACTCACACACACTCATACACACTCATACACACACTCACACACACACTCATACACAAACACACTCATACACACACTCGCACACACTCACACACACACATACTCACACACTCTTTCCCACACACACTCACACACATACACTCACACACACACTCATACACACACTGTCTCACTCACACACACACATTCATACACACACATTCATACACACTCATACGCACACACACATACACACACACACTCACACACACAAACACACTCATACACACACACTCACACGCACACACTCATACACACACATTCACACTCACACTCACAAACAGACACACTCATACACAGCTACACTCACACATACTCATTCACACACTCACACACACATACTCATACAAACACACACTCACACACACTAACACACTCTCATACACACATATACACACACACTCACACACACTAACACACTCTCATACACACATATACACACACACTCACACACACTCACACACATGCACACACACTCTCACACACTCATACACACACACACTCACATACTCTCATACACAAACTCATACACACATACACTCACACACACACACACTCACACACACACATTCACACACACTCACACACACTCATAACACACTCACACGCACTCATACACACACACACACACTTTCACACACACACAAACACTCACATACACTCATACATGCACATACACACACACACACCCACACACACTCATACACACATACACACACACTCACACACACTCATACATACTCATATACACACACACTCACACACACTCATACACACTCATACACACTCATACACTCACACACACACTCATACACACACTCACTCATACACGCACATACACTGACACACACCCACATGCACTCATGCACAATCACAATCACACACACTCACACGCACTCGTACACACATACTCACACACACTCAGACACACACACACTCACACACAGAAATACACACTCTTGCACTCTCATACACACACACTCACACACTCATACACACACACTAGCACACGCACACATTCATACTCACACACTCATACACACACACTCTCACACACACAAATACACACTCTTGCACTCTCATACACACACACTCATACGCACTCATACACACACTCACACTCATACGCACTCATACACACTCATACACACACATACTCATGCACACACACTCACACACATACACTCACACACACTCATACACACACTCACACACACCCACACACACTCATAGAAACTCTTGCATACATACACTCACACACACTCACACACATTCACACACACACTCATGCACACACACTCACACACATACACTCACACACACTCATACACACACACTCATACAAACTCAGGCACTCATACACTCACACACACACACACTCATACACACATGCACTCACACACACTCACACACATTCACACACTCATACACACACACACACACTCACACACACTCGCTCACACTCTCACACACTCATTCACACTCTTACACACTCATACACACACACTCATGCATACTCATGCACACATACACTCAAACACACTCACACACTCACATGCACTCATACACACATACACACACACACACATTCATACACACACACACACTCACACACACACTCACACACACTCATACACACTCATACACACACTCACACACACACTCATACACAAACACACTCATACACACACTCGCACACACTCACACACACACATACTCACACACTCTTTCCCACACACACTCACACACATACACTCACACACACACTCATACACACACTGTCTCACTCACACACACACATTCATACACACACATTCATACACACTCATACGCACACACACATACACACACACACTCACACACACAAACACACTCATACACACACACTCACACGCACACACTCATACACACACATTCACACTCACACTCACAAACAGACACACTCATACACAGCTACACTCACACATACTCACACATACTCATTCACACACTCACACACACATACTCATACAAACACACACTCACACACACTAACACACTCTCATACACACATATACACACACACTCACACACACTAACACACTCTCATACACACATATACACACACACTCACACACACTCACACACATGCACACACACTCTCACACACTCATACACACACACACTCACATACTCTCATACACAAACTCATACACACATACACTCACACACACACACTCACACACACACATTCACACACACTCACACACACTCATAACACACTCACACGCACTCATACACATTCATACACATACACACTTATACACACATACACTCACACACACTCACACACACACATACACACTCATACACACTCATACACACACACATATACACACACTACACTCATACACACACATACACTCATGCACACTCACACACACTCATACACACACACTTAACCACACTCATGCACACACAGTCACACACACTCGTACACACACACTCACACACATTCACACACACTCACACACACATACACTCACACACACTCATACACACACATTCACACACACTCACACACACTCATGCACACACACTCACACACACTCAACCACACTCATACACACACACTCACACACATTCGCACACACGCATACACACACACTCACACACACTCATACACACACACACTCACACACACTCATGCACACATACACGCACACACATTCTCACACACACACTCACACTCACACACATTCATACACACACACGCACTCACACACACTCATACATACTCACACACACTCATACTCACACACACTCACACTCACACACACCCTCAGATACATTCATACTCACACACACACTCACACTCACACACACTTGAACGCACTTACATTCACACTCACACATTCACATACACACACACTCACACATGTTCACACTCACACGCTCATACTCACACTCATTCACACACTCACACACTCTCACACACACTCGCACACACACTCATGCACTCACACACACACTCACAGACACACTCACACTCACATACACTCACAAACTCACACACACACACACTCACACACACTCACACACACACTCACACACACACTCACACATACTCACACTCACACACACACACACTTTCACTCACTCACACCCTCACACACACACTCACACTCACATTCACACACACTCATTCACACTCAGATTCATTTCAAACACACACTCACACACACACTCACGCACACTCAATCACACACACACTCACACACACACTCTCGCGCACACACTAACTCACTCACACTCCCACATTCACACTCACTCATACACACCCACACACACACTCTCACACTCACACCCTGACACTCACACACTCTCTCACAATCAAGCACTCATACACTCTCATACTCATACACTCACGCTCACACATGCCCTCATACACTCATACACACTGTCACTCACTCTCAGTTTCTTACTCACACTTTCACACTCACTGTCACACTCACACGCACTTACACACACTCATACTTATACACTCATGCACTCAAGCAATCATACAATCACACACACACTAATACACTCTCTCACTCATTCACTCACGCTCACACAAGCACACACACACTCGCACACACTCATATGCACACACACTCACACACTCACACTCACACACACTCAAACTGTCACACACTCATGCACACACACACTCACACTCATGCACACTCACACACTCACACACACTCACACACACACACTCACACACTCACACTCACATATGCCCTCATATACTCATACGCACTCTCACTCACTCTCACACTTTCACACTCACTGTCACACCCCCACACACTAACACACTCATACTTACACATTCATGCACTCACACAATCATACAATCACACACACACTAATGCACTCACTCACTCATTCACTCACCCTCACACACAAACACACACTCACACTAACACACATATACTCTCACACTTACACATAAGCTCACACACTCACACACTCTCACACTCATATCCACTCTCACACTCACTCACAATCGCACACACACAAAAATACACACTGTCTCACACACACTCACATCCTCACCCTCACTCTCAGCCTCTCTCACGCACATTCACACTCACACACACACCATCACACACACACACTCTCACTCACACTCACACACACACTCACACAGTCTCACCCTCATACACACACACTGACATTCACAATCACACACTTAAGCTCACACATACTCACACTCACACCCACACAGACACTCTCACACTCACATCCACACACACACTCTCTCACACTCATCCACTCTCACAGACACACTCACAATCTCACACACTAATACACACACACACTCTCATACTCACACACACTCTGACTCAAGCTTGGACTAGCACTCAAGCTCATGCACACACACACAATCTCGTACTCTCACATACACTCATAAAGTCACTTAAACTCAGACTTACTCACACTCACACACTCCCACACACTCACAAACACTTAGACTCACACATGCACACACACATTCACACGTGTAAACACTCACACCTACTCACACACACACAAACATGCACACACACTCTGACTCACACACTAACACACATTCACACAATCACACACACTCACTCTCACATACTCATACACTCACACATTCACACTCACTCTTACACACACAAGCATACACTAACATACATACTCACTCACTCACACTTTCACACTCATACACGCACACACTCACACTCATTCTCACACTCACACATTCATACACTCACACTCACTCTCACACAGTCATTCACTATCACACTCACACTCATACACACACCCACTCGCACATACATTCACACTCACATATACTAACACTTGTGCTTGCACTTGCACTCACACACACACTCCCATACATTCACCCACTCACAAACTCACACACACTGACACTGACAAACTCTCATATTTAGACAGATGCACTCACACACACAAACGTGCACATTCACACACTCACTCAAACACTCACACACTCATACTGACACTGACAAACTCACAGCGCACATACGCATTCGCACTCACACTGACAAACTGACACACTCACACTAACACACTCACTCACACACACACAATCTCACACTCACACTGACACGCTCACAAACTCTCAGAACCACACTCACACAGTCAGACACTCTCACACTCACCCGCACTCACACTCACAGACAAACACTCACACACTCACACCGGTACTCACATACACACTGACACACATATTCACAAACTCACTCATTCTCACACTCATACACAATCTCACTCATAGACGCACACTCACATTCATGCTGACATGCACACTCACATACTCAGACGCTGTCACACTCACACCTTCACACTCACACACACTCACAAACTCTCAAATCACATTCACCCGCACACTCATACTCACACTCACACATACACTCACACAGGCACCCTCACATTCACATTCTCACACACAAGTGTGCATGCTCACATACACACTCACACATGCACACTCACATTCTCACACTCACACTCTCAAATGAACGCACACACATTCACTCACACACACACACGCTGTCACACTCACAACTACACATAAACATTCTCACATACACATACTCACACTCAAACACACTCACATGGACACTGATATCCTTGTATACTTACACTGATACCATCGACACACACTCACACACACACAAACACTCATGCGTGCATGCTCTCATACACACTCACACATGCACACTCACATTCTCACACTAACACTCTCACATGCACGCACACACTCACTCTCACACACACTCACGCTGTCACACTCGCAACTACACACTCAAACATTCTCACACACACACTCTCACATTCAAACTCACACACTCTCACACACCCAAAAACTGTCTGAATCAAACTCACACACACACTCACATTTGTACATACTCACACTCACACCCTCTCACTCTAATACTCGCACACACTCTAACACTCACAAACTGGCACACTTTAAGAATCACGCTCACACACTTGCACTCAAACACACACACACTCACAAACACACTCTCACCCTCTCACATTGACACTCACACACTCACACTAACATGCACTCCCTCTGACTGGCACACGCATCCACACAAACTTGCACATTCTCACACACACACACATTCACACACACTGGGAAATGTTGAAGTGGAGGTAGGCGCAAAATTGCAGAGATTCTGGAGGTAGTGGGGGAGGGGGGAGGTGCTGATGGAGAAAAATACATACTGGTGGGGACAGATGGATTACTGGTGGGGACAGATGGATAACTGGTGGGGACAGATGGATAACTGGTGGGGACAGATGGATTACTGGTGGAGATAGATGGATTACTGGTGGGGACAGATGGATAACTGGTGGGGACAGATGGATTACTGGTGGGGACAGATGGATTACTGGTGGGGATTGGGGATTACTGGTGGGGATAGATGGATTACTGGTGAGGATTGGGGATTACTGGTGGGGATAGATGGATTACTGGTGAGCATTGGGGATTACTGGTGAGGATAGATGGATTACTGGTGAGGAGTGGGGATTACTGGTGGGGATAGATGGATTACTGGTGAGGATTGGGGATTACTGGTGGGGATTGGGGATTACTGGTGGGGACAGATGGATTACTGGTGGGGACAGATGGATAACTGGTGGGGATTGGGGATAACTGGTGGGGATTGGGGATTACTGGTGGGGACAGATGGATTACTGGTGGGGACAGATGGATAACTGGTGGGGACAGATGGATTACTGGTGAGGATTGGGGATTACTGGTGGGGATAGATGGATAACTGGTGGGGATTGGGGATAACTGGTGGGGATTGGGGATTACTGGTGGGGACAGATGGATTACTGGTGGGGACAGATGGATAACTGGTGGGGACAGATGGATTACTGGTGAGGATTGGGGATTACTGGTGGGGATAGATGGATTACTGGTGAGCATTGGGGATTACTGGTGAGGATAGATGGATTACTGGTGAGGATTGGGGATTACTGGTGGGGATAGATGGATTACTGGTGAGGATTGGGGATTACTGGTGGGGACAGATGGATAACTGGTGGGGATTGGGGATAACTGGTGGGGATTGGGGATTACTGGTGGGGACAGATGGATTACTGGTGGGGACAGATGGATAACTGGTGGGGACAGATGGATTACTGGTGAGGATTGGGGATTACTGGTGGGGACAGATGGATAACTGGTGGGGATTGGGGACAACTGGTGGGGATTGGGGATTACTGGTGGGGACAGATGGATTACTGGTGGGGACAGATGGATAACTGGTGGGGACAGATGGATTACTGGTGAGGATTGGGGATTACTGGTGGGGATAGATGGATTACTGGTGAGCATTGGGGATTACTGGTGAGGATAGATGGATTACTGGTGAGGATTGGGGATTACTGGTGGGGATAGATGGATTACTGGTGAGCATTGGGGATTACTGGTGGGGACAGATGGATAACTGGTGGGGATTGGGGATAACTGGTGGGGATTGGGGATTACTGGTGGGGACAGATGGATTACTGGTGGGGACAGATGGATAACTGGTGGGGACAGATGGATTACTGGTGAGGATTGGGGATTACTGGTGGGGACAGATGGATAACTGGTGGGGATTGGGGATAACTGGTGGGGATTGGGGATTACTGGTGGGGACAGATGGATTACTGGTGGGGACAGATGGATAACTGGTGGGGACAGATGGATTACTGGTGGGGACAGATGGATAACTGGTGGGGATTGGGGATTACTGGTGGGGATTGGGGATTACTGGTGGGGACAGATGGATTACTGGTGGGGACAGATGGATAACTGGTGGGGACAGATGGATAACTGGTGGGGGCAGATGGATAACTGGTGGGGACAGATGGATAACTGGTGGGGACAGATGGATAACTGGTGGGGACAGATGGATTACTGGTGGGGACAGATGGATAACTGGTGGGGACAGATGGATTACTGGTGGGGACAGATGGATTACTGGTGGGGATTGGGGATTACTGGTGGGGACAGATGGATTACTGGTGGGGACAGATGGATTACTGGTGGGGATTGGGGATTACTGGTGGGGACAGATGAATTACTGGTGGGGGCAGATGGAATACTGGTGGGGACAGATGAATAACTGGTGGGGATTGGGGATTACTGGTGGGGACAGATGGATTACTGGTGGGGGCAGATGGAATACTGGTGGGGGCAGATGGAATACTGGTGGAGACAGATGGATAACTGGTGGGGATTGGGGATTACTGGTGGGGACAGATGGATTACTGGTGGGGGCAGATGGATTACTGGTGGGGACAGATGGATAACTGGTGGGGACAGATGGATTACTGGTGAGGATTGGGGATTACTGGTGGGGATAGATGGATAACTGGTGGGGATTGGGGATAACTGGTGGGGATTGGGGATTACTGGTGGGGACAGATGGATTACTGGTGGGGACAGATGGATAACTGGTGGGGACAGATGGATTACTGGTGGGGACAGATGGATAACTGGTGGGGACAGATGGATTACTGGTGAGGATTGGGGATTACTGGTGGGGATAGATGGATAACTGGTGGGGATTGGGGATAACTGGTGGGGATTGGGGATTACTGGTGGGGACAGATGGATTACTGGTGGGGACAGATGGATAACTGGTGGGGACAGATGGATTACTGGTGAGGATTGGGGATTACTGGTGGGGATAGATGGATTACTGGTGAGCATTGGGGATTACTGGTGAGGATAGATGGATTACTGGTGAGGATTGGGGATTACTGGTGGGGATAGATGGATTACTGGTGAGGATTGGGGATTACTGGTGGGGACAGATGGATAACTGGTGGGGATTGGGGATAACTGGTGGGGATTGGGGATTACTGGTGGGGACAGATGGATTACTGGTGGGGACAGATGGATAACTGGTGGGGACAGATGGATTACTGGTGAGGATTGGGGATTACTGGTGGGGACAGATGGATAACTGGTGGGGATTGGGGACAACTGGTGGGGATTGGGGATTACTGGTGGGGACAGATGGATTACTGGTGGGGACAGATGGATAACTGGTGGGGACAGATGGATTACTGGTGAGGATTGGGGATTACTGGTGGGGATAGATGGATTACTGGTGAGCATTGGGGATTACTGGTGAGGATAGATGGATTACTGGTGAGGATTGGGGATTACTGGTGGGGATAGATGGATTACTGGTGAGCATTGGGGATTACTGGTGGGGACAGATGGATAACTGGTGGGGATTGGGGATAACTGGTGGGGATTGGGGATTACTGGTGGGGACAGATGGATTACTGGTGGGGACAGATGGATAACTGGTGGGGACAGATGGATTACTGGTGAGGATTGGGGATTACTGGTGGGGACAGATGGATAACTGGTGGGGATTGGGGATAACTGGTGGGGATTGGGGATTACTGGTGGGGACAGATGGATTACTGGTGGGGACAGATGGATAACTGGTGGGGACAGATGGATTACTGGTGGGGACAGATGGATAACTGGTGGGGATTGGGGATTACTGGTGGGGATTGGGGATTACTGGTGGGGACAGATGGATTACTGGTGGGGACAGATGGATAACTGGTGGGGACAGATGGATAACTGGTGGGGGCAGATGGATAACTGGTGGGGACAGATGGATAACTGGTGGGGACAGATGGATAACTGGTGGGGACAGATGGATTACTGGTGGGGACAGATGGATAACTGGTGGGGACAGATGGATTACTGGTGGGGACAGATGGATTACTGGTGGGGATTGGGGATTACTGGTGGGGACAGATGGATTACTGGTGGGGACAGATGGATTACTGGTGGGGATTGGGGATTACTGGTGGGGACAGATGAATTACTGGTGGGGGCAGATGGAATACTGGTGGGGACAGATGAATAACTGGTGGGGATTGGGGATTACTGGTGGGGACAGATGGATTACTGGTGGGGGCAGATGGAATACTGGTGGGGGCAGATGGAATACTGGTGGAGACAGATGGATAACTGGTGGGGATTGGGGATTACTGGTGGGGACAGATGGATTACTGGTGGGGGCAGATGGAATACTGGTGGGGACTGGTGGATAACTGGTGGGGTTGGGGATTACTGGCGGGACAGATGGATAACTGGTGGGGACTGGTGGATAACTGGTGGGGACAGATGGATTACTGGTGGGGGCAGATGGATAACTGGTGGGGACAGATGGATTACTGGTGGGGATTGGGGATTACCGGTGGGGACAGATGGATAACTGGTGGGGACAGATGGATTACTGGTGGGGACAGATGGATAACTGGTGGGGACAGGTGGATTACTGGTGGGGATTGGGGATTAGTGGTGGGGACAGATGGATAACTGGTGGGGACAGATGGATTACTGGTGGGGATTGGGGATTACTGGTGGGGACAGATGGATAACTGGATGCAATAGATGGATTACTGGTGGGACAGATGGATAACTGGTGGGGACAGATGGATAAATGGTGGGGACAGATGGATTACTGGTGGGGGCAGATGGAATACTGGTGGGGACAGATGGATAACTGGTGGGGATTGGGGATTACTGGTGGGGACAGATGGATTACAGGGTGCAACAAATGGATTACTGGTGGGGACAGATGGATAACTGGTGGGGACAGATGGATTACTGGTGGGGGCAGATGCAATACTGGTGGGGCAGATGGATAACTGGTGGGGACAGATGGATAACTGGTGGGGATTGGGGATTACTGGTGGGGACAGATGGATGACTGGTTGGGACAGATGGATAACTGGTGGGGACAGATGGATTACTGGTGGGGGCAGATGGAATACTGGTGGGGATTGGGGATTACTGGTGGGGACAGGTGGATTACTGGTGGGGACAGATGGATTACTGGTGGGGACAGATGGATAACTTGTGGGGACAGGTTGATTGCTGGTGGGGATTGGGGATTACTGGTGGGGACAGATGGATTACTGGTGGGGATTGGGGATTACTGGTGGGGACAGATGGATTACTGGTGGGGACAGATGGATAACTTGTGGGGACAGGTGGATTGGTGGTGGGGATTCGGGATTACTGGTGGGGACAGATGGATTACTGGTGGGGACATATGGATAACTTGTGGGGACAGATGGATTACTGTTGGGGACAGATGGATTACTGGTGGGGACAGATGGATTACTGGTGGGGACAGGTGGATAACTGGTGGGGACAGATGGATTACTGGTGGGGACAGATGGATAACTGGTGGGGACAGATGGATTACTGGTGGGGATTGGGGATTACTGGTGGGGATAGATGGATTACTGGTGGGGACAGATGGATTACTGGTGGGGACAGATGGATAACTGGTGGGGACAGATGGATTACTGGTGGGGACAGATGGATAACTGGTGGGGACAGGTGGATAACTGGTGGGGACAGATGGATTACTGGTGGGGACAGATGGATTACTGGTGGGGACAGATGGATTACTGGGGGGGACAGATGGATTACTGGTGGAGACAGGTGGATAACTGGTGGGGACAGGTGGATAACTGGTGGGGACAGAGGGATTACTGGTGGGGACTTGTGGATAACTGGTGGGGACAGATGGATACCTGGTGGGGACAGGTGGATAACTGGTGGGGACAGGTGGATAACTGGTGGGGACAGGTGGATAACTGGTTGGGGGCAGAGGGATTACTGGTGGGGACTTGTGGATAACTGGTGGGGACTTGTGGATAACTGGTGGGGACAGATGGATTACTGGTGGGGACAGGTGGATAACTGGTGGGGACAGGTGGATAACTGGTGGGGACAGGTGGATAAATGGTGGGGACAGATGGATTACTGGTGGGGACAGATGGATTACTGGTGGAGACAGGTGGATAACTGGTGGGGACAGATGGATTACTGGTGGGGACAGATGGATAACTGGTGGGGACAGGTGGATAACTGGTGGGGACTGGTGGATAACTGGTGGGGACTGATGGATTACTGGTGGGGACAGATGGATAACTGGTGGGGACAGGTGGATAACTGGTGGGGACAGATGGATTACTGTTGGGGATAGATGGATAACTGGTGGGGACAGATGGATTACTGGTGGGGACAGGTGGATAACTGGTAGGGACAGATGGATTACTGGTGGGAACAGGTGGATAACTGGTGGGGACAGATGGATTACTGGTGGGGACAGATGGATTACTGTTGGGGACAGATGGATAACTGGTGGAGACAGCTGGATAACTGGTGGGGACAGGTGGATAACTGGTGGGGACTGGTGGATAACTGGTGGGGACTGATGGATAACTGGTGGGGACAGGTGGATAATTGGTGGGGACAGGCGGATTACTGGTGGGGACAGATGGATAACTGGTGGGGACAGATGGATTACTGGTGGGGACAGATGGATTACTGGTGGGGATTGGGGATTACTGGTGGGGACAGATGGATTACCGGTGGGGACAGATGGATAACTGGTGGGGACAGGTGGATAACTGGTGGGGACAGATGGATAACTGGTGGGGACAGATGGATTACTGGTGGGGACAGATGGATTACTGGTGGGGATTGGGGATTACTGGTGGGGACAGGTGAATTACTGGTGGGGGCAAATGGAATACTGGTGGGGACAGATGAATAGCTGGTGGGGTTTGGGGATTACTGATGGGGACAGATGGATTACTGGTGGGGGCAGATCGAATACTGGTGGGGGCAGATGGAATACTGGTGGGGACAGATGGATAACTGGTGGGGATTGGGGATTACTGGTGGGGACAGATGGATTACTAGTGGGGGCAGATGGAATACTGGTGGGGACAGATGGATAACTGGTGGGGTTGGGGATTACTGGCAGGACAGATGGATAACTGGTGGGGACAGATGGATTACTGGTGGGGACAGATGGATTACTGGTGGGGGCAGATGGATAACTGGTGGGGACAGATGGATTACTGGTGGGGATTGGGGATTACTGGTGGGGACAGATGGATAACTGGTGGGGACAGATGGATAACTGGTGGGGACAGATGGATTACTGGTGGGGATTGGGGATTACTGGTGGGGAAGACGCATAACTGGTGGGGACAGATGGATTACTGGATGCAATAAATGGATTACTGGTGGGACAGATGGATAACTGGTGGGGATTGGGGATTACTGGTGGGGACAGATGGATTACTGGTGGGGACAGATGGATAACTGGTGGGGACATATGGATTACTGGTGGGGATTTGGGATTACTGGTGGGGACAGCTGGATTACTGGTGGGGACATATGGATAACTGGTGGGGACAGATGGATTACTGGTGGGGATTGGGGATTACTGGTGGGGACAGATGGATTACTTGTGGGGACAGATGGATTACTGGTGGGGACAGATGGATAACTGGTGGGGATTGGGGATTACTGGTGGGGACAGATGGATTACTTGTGGGGACAGATGGATTACTTGTGGGGTCAGGTGGATAACTGGTGGGGACAGATGGATAACTGGTGGGGACAGGTGGATAACTGGTGGGGACAGATGGATTACTGGTGGGGACAGATGGATAACTGGTGGGGACAGATGGATTACTGGTGGGGACAGATGGATTACTGGTGGGGACAGATGGATTACTGGTGGGGACAGGTGGATAACTGGTGGGGACAGATGGATAACTGGTGGGGACAGGTGGATAACTGGTGGGGACAGGTGGATAACTGGTGGGGACAGGTGGATTACTGGTGGGGACAGGTGGATAACTGGTGGGGACAGATGGATTACTGCTGGGGACAGATGGATAACTGGTGGGTACAGATGGATTACTGGTGGGGACAGATGGATTACTGGTGGGGACTGGTGGATAACTGGTGGGAACAGATGGATAACTGGTTGGGACAGATGGATAACTGGTGGGGACAGGTGGATAACTGGTGGGGACAGATGGATTACTGGTGGGGACAGATGGATTACTGGTGGGGACTGGTGGATAACTGGTGGGGACAGATGGATTACTGGTGGGGACAGATGGATAACTGGTGGGGACAGATGGATTACTGGTGGGGACAGATGGATTACTGGTGGGGACTGGTGGATAACTGGTGGGGACAGATGGATAACGGGTGGGGACAGATAGATTACTGGTGGGCACAGGTGGATTACTGGTGGGGACAGATGAATTACTGGTGGGGACAGATGAATTACTGGTGGGGGCAAATGGAATACTGGTGGGGACAGATGAATAACTGGTGGGGACAGATGGATTACTGGTGGGGACAGATGGATTACTGGTGGGGACTGGTGGAATACTGGTGGGGGCAGATGGAATACTGGTGGGGGCAGATGGAATACTGGTGGGGACAGATGGATAACAGGTGGGTTTGGGGATTACTGGCGGGACAGATGGATAACTGGTGGGGACTGGTGGATAACTGGTGGGGACAGATGGATTACTGGTGGGGACAGATGGATTACAGGTGGGGACAGATGGATTACTGGTGGGGATTGGGGATTACTGGTGGGGGCAGATGGATTACTGGTGGGGATTGGGGATTACTGGTGGGGGCTGATGGATAACTGGTGGGGATTGGGGATTACTGGTGGGGATTGGGGATTAGTGGTGGGGACAGATGGATTACTTGTGGGGACAGATGAATCACTGTGGGGATAGATGGATTACTGGTGGGGACAGATGGATTACTGATGGGGACAGATGGATAACTGGTGTGGACAGGTGGATAACTGGTGGGGACAGACGGATAACTGGTGGGGACAGATGGATAACTGGTGGGGACAGGTGGATAACTGGTGGGGACAGATGGATAACTGGTGGGGACAGATGGATAACTGGTTGGGACAGATGGATAACTGGTGGGAACAGATGGATTACTGGTGGGGACTGTGGATGACTGGTGGGGACAGATGGATAACTGGTGGAGACAGGTGGATAACTGGTGGGGACAGATGGATAACTGGTGGGGACAGATGGATTACTGGTGGGGACAGATGGATTACTGTTGGGGACAGATGGATTACTGGTGGGGACAGATGGATAACTGGTGGGGACAGATGGATTACTGATGGAGACAGGTGGATAACTGGTGGGGACAGGTGGATAACTGGTGGGGACAGAGGGATTACTGGTGGGGACTTGTGGATAACTGGTGGGGACAGATGGATAACTGGTGGGGACAGATGGATTACTGGTGGGGACTGGTGGATAACTGGTGGGGACAGATGGATTACTGGTGGGGACAGGTGGATAACTGGTGGGGACAGGTGGATTACTGGTTGCAACATATGTATTACTGGTAGGGACAGATGGATTACTGGTGGGGACAGATGGATAACTGGTGGGGGCAGATGGATTACTGGTGGGGACAGGTGGATTACTGGTTGCAACATATGTATTACTGGTAGGGACAGATGGATAACTGGTGAGGACAGATGGATTACTGGTGGGGACAGGTGGATAACTGGTGGGTACAGGTGGATAACTGGTGGGGACAGATCGATTACTGGTGGGGACAGATGAATCACTGTGGGGATAGATGGATTACTAGTGGGGACAGATGGATAACTGGTGGGGACAGATGGATAACTGGTGGGGACAGATGGATTACTGGTGGGGACAGATGGATTACTGGTGGGGACAGGTGGATAACTGGTGGTGACAGATGGATTACTGGTGGGGACAGATGGATTACTGGTGGGGACTGGTGGATAACTGGTGGGGACAGATGGCTTACTGGTGGGGGCAGATGGATTACTGGTGGGGACAGATGAATCACTGTGGGGATAGATGGATTACTGGTGGGGACAGATGGATAACTGGTGGGGACAGATGCATTACTGGTGGGGACAGATGGATTACTGGTGGGGACAGGTGGATAACTGGTGGGGACAGATGGATTACTGGTGGGGACAGATGGATTACTGGTGGGGACAGGTGGATAACTGGTGGGGACAGGTGGATAACTGGTGGGTACAGATGGATTACTGGTGGGGACTGGTGGATAACTGGTGGGGACAGATGGATAACTGGTGGGGACAGATGGATTACTGGTGGGGATTGGGGATTACTGGTGGGGACAGATGGATTACTTGTGGGGACAGATGGATTACTGGTGGGGACAGATGGATTACTGGTGGGGACTGGGGATTACTGGTGGGGACAGATGGATTACTGGTGGGGATTGGGGATTACTGGTGGGGACAGATGGATTACTTGTGGGGACAGATGAATCACTGTGGGGATAGATGGATTACTGGTGGGGACAGATGGATTACTGGTGGGGACAGATGGATAACTGGTGGGGACAGGTGGATAACTGGTGGGGACAGATGGATAACTGGTGGGGACAGATGGATAACTGGTGGGGACAGGTGGATAACTGGTGGGGACAGATGGATCACTGGTGGGGACAGATGGATAACTGGTTGGGACAGATGGATAACTGGTGGGAACAGATGGATTACTGGTGGGGACTGTGGATGACTGGTGGGGACAGATGGATAACTGGTGGGGACAGGTGGATTACTGGTGGGGACAGATGGATAACTGGTGGGGACTGTGGATTACTGGTGGGGATAGATGGATAACTGGTGGGGACAGATGGATAACTGGTGGGGACAGATGGATTACTGGTGGGGACAGATGGATTACTGTTGGGGACAGATGGATTACTGGTGGGGACAGATGGATAACTGGTGGGGACAGATGGATTACTGATGGAGACAGGTGGATAACTGGTGGGGACAGGTGGATAACTGGTGGGGACAGAGGGATTACTGGTGGGGACTTGTGGATAACTGGTGGGGACAGATGGATAACTGGTGGGGACAGATGGATTACTGGTGGGGACTGGTGGATAACTGGTGGGGACAGATGGATTACTGGTGGGGACAGGTGGATAACTGGTGGGGACAGGTCGATTACTGGTTGCAACATATGTATTACTGGTTGGGACAGATGAATCACTGTGGGGACAGATGGATTACTGGTGGCGACAGATGGATAACTGGTGGGGGCAGATGGATTACTGGTGGGGACAGATGGATAACTGGTGGGGACAGATGGATTACTGATGGGGACAGGTGGATAACTGGTGGGTACAGGTGGATAACTGGTGGGGACAGATGGATTACTGGTGGGGGCAGATGGATTACTGGTGGGGACAGATGAATCACTGTGGGGATAGATGGATAACTGGTGGGGACAGATGGATAACTGGTGGGGACAGATGGATTACAGGTGGGGACAAATGGATTACTGGTTGGGTCAGGTGGATAACTGGTGGTGACAGGTGGATAACTGGTGGGGACAGATGGATAACTGGTGGGGACAGATGGATCACTGGTGGGGACAGATGGATAACTGGTTGGGACAGATGGATAACTGGTGGGAACAGATGGATTACTGGTGGGGACTGTGGATTACTGGTGGGGACAGATGGATAACTGGTGGGGACAGGTGGATAACTGGTGGGGACAGATGGATAACTGGTGGGGACTGTGGATTACTGGTGGGGACAGATGGATAACTGGTGGGGACAGATGGATAACTGGTGGGGACAGATGGATTACTGGTGGGGACAGATGGATTACTGTTGGGGACAGATGGATTACTGGTGGGGACAGATGGATAACTGGTGGGGACAGATGGATTACTGATGGAGACAGGTGGATAACTGGTGGGGACAGGTGGATAACTGGTGGGGACAGAGGGATTACTGGTGGGGACTTGTGGATAACTGGTGGGGACAGATGGATAACTGGTGGGGACAGATGGATTACTGGTGGGGACTGGTGGATAACTGGTGGGGACAGATGGATTACTGGTGGGGACAGGTGGATAACTGGTGGGGACAGGTCGATTACTGGTTGCAACATATGTATTACTGGTTGGGACAGATGAATCACTGTGGGGACAGATGGATTACTGGTGGCGACAGATGGATAACTGGTGGGGGCAGATGGATTACTGGTGGGGACAGATGGATAACTGGTGGGGACAGATGGATTACTGGTGGGGACAGGTGGATAACTGGTGGGTACAGGTGGATAACTGGTGGGGACAGATGGATTACTGGTGGGGGCAGATGGATTGCTGGTGGGGACAGATGAATCACTGTGGGGATAGATGGATTACTGGTGGGGACAGATGGATAACTGGTGGGGACAGATGGATTACTGGTGGGGACAAATGGATTACTGGTTGGGTCAGGTGGATAACTGGTGGTGACAGATGGATTACTGGTGGGGACAGATGGATTACTGGTGGGGACTGGTGGATAACTGGTGGGGACAGATGGATTACTGGTGGGGGCAGATGGATTACTGGTGGGGACAGATGGATTACTGGTGGGGACAGGTGGATAACTGGTGGGGACAGATGGATTACTGGTGGGGACAGATGGATTACTGGTGGGGACAGGTGGATAACTGGTGGGGACAGGTGGATAACTGGTGGGTACAGATGGATTACTGGTGGGGACTGGTGGAATACTGGTGGGGGCAGATGGAATACTGGTGGGGACAGATGGACAACTGGTGAGGATTGGGGATTACTGGTGGGGACAGATGGATTACTGGTGGGGGCAGATGGAATACTGGTGGGGACAGATGGATAACAGGTGGGTTTGGGGATTACTGGCGGGACAGATGGATAACTGGTGGGGACTGGTGGATAACTGGTGGGGACTGATGGATTACTGGTGGGGACAGATGGATTACAGGTGGGGACAGATGGATTACTGGTGGGGATTGGGGATTACTGGTGGGGGTAGATGGATTACTGGTGGGGATTGGGGATTACTGGTGGGGGCTGATGGATAACTGGTGGGGATTGGGGATTACTGGTGGGGATTGGGGATTACTGGTGGGGACAGATGGATAACTGGTGGGGACAGATGGATTACAGGGTGCAACAGATGGATTACTGGTGGGGACAGACGGATAACTGGTGCGGACATATGGATAACTGGTGGGGACAGATGGATTACTGGTGGGGATTGGGGATTACTGGTGGGGACAGATGGATTACTTGTGGGGACAGATGGATTACTGGTGGGGACAGATGGATTACTGGTGGGGACTGGGGATTACTGGTGGGGACAGATGGATTACTGGTGGGGATTGGGGATTACTGGTGGGGACAGATGGATTACTTGTGGGGACAGATGAATCACTGTGGGGATAGATGGATTACTGGTGGGGACAGATGGATTACTGGTGGGGACAGATGGATAACTGGTGGGGACAGGTGGATAACTGGTGGGGACAGATGGATAACTGGTGGGGACAGATGGATAACTGGTGGGGACAGGTGGATAACTGGTGGGGACAGATGGATAACTGGCGGGGACAGATGGATAACTGGTTGGGACAGATGGATAACTGGTGGGAACAGATGGATTACTGGTGGGGACTGTGGATTACTGGTGGGGACAGATGGATAACTGGTGGAGACAGGTGGATAACTGGTGGGGACAGATGGATAACTGGTGGGGACAGATGGATTACTGGTGGGGACAGATGGATTACTGTTGGGGACAGATGGATTACTGTTGGGGACAGATGGATTACTGGTGGGGACAGATGGATAACTGGTGGGGACAGATGGATTACTGATGGAGACAGGTGGATAACTGGTGGGGACAGGTGGATAACTGGTGGGGACAGAGGGATTACTGGTGGGGACTTGTGGATAACTGGTGGGGACAGATGGATAACTGGTGGGGACAGATGGATTACTGGTGGGGACTGGTGGATAACTGGTGGGGACAGATGGATTACTGGTGGGGACAGGTGGATAACTGGTGGGGACAGGTGGATTACTGGTTGCAACATATGTATTACTGGTAGGGACAGATGGATTACTGGTGGGGACAGATGGATAACTGGTGGGGGCAGATGGATTACTGGTGGGGACAGATGGATAACTGGTGGGGACAGATGGATTACTGGTGGGGACAGGTGGATAACTGGTTGGGACAGGTGGATTACTGGTTGCAACATATGTATTACTGGTAGGGACAGATGGATAACTGGTGGGGACAGATGGATTACTGGTGGGGGCAGATGGATTACTGGTGGGGACAGATGAATCACTGTGGGGATAGATGGATTAATGGTGGGGACAGATGGATAACTGGTGGGGACAGATGGATTACTGGTGGGGACAGATGGATTACTGGTGGGGACAGGTGGATAACTGGTGGTGACAGATGGATTACTGGTGGGGACAGATGGATTACGGGTGGGGACGGGGGCATAACTGGTGGGGACAGATGGCTTACTGGTGGGGGCAGATGGATTACTGGTGGGGACAGATGGATTACTGGTGGGGACAGATGGATTACTGGTGGGGACAGGTGGATAACTGGTGGGGACAGATGGATTACTGGTGGGGACAGATGGATTACTAGTGGGGACAGGTGGATAACTGGTGGGGACAGGTGGATAACTGGTGGGTACAGATGGATTACTGGTGGGGACTGGTGGATAACTGGTGGGGACAGATGGATAACTGGTGGGGACAGATGGATTACTGTTGGGGACAGATGGATTACTGGTGGGGACAGATGGATTACTGGTGGGGACAGGTGGATAACTGGTGGGGACAGGTGGATTACTGGTTGCAACATATGTATTACTGGTAGGGACAGATGGATTACTGGTGTGGACAGATGGATAACTGGTGGGGACAGATGGATTACTGGTGGGGACAGATGGATAACTGGTGGGGACAGATGGATAACTGGTGGGGACAGATGGATTACTGGTGGGGTCTGGTGGATAACTGGTGGGGACAGATGGATTACTGGTGGGGACAGATGGATAACTGGTGGGGACAGATGGATAACTGGTGGGGACAGGTGGATAACTGGTGGGGACAGATGGATTACTGGTGGGGACAGATGGATTACTGGTCGGGACTGGTGGATAACTGGTGGGAACAGGACGATAACTGGTGGGGACAGATGGATAACTGGTGGGGACAGGTGGATAACTGGTGGGGACAGATGGATTACTGGTGGGGACCGATGGATAACTGGTGGGGGCTGGTGGATAACTGGTGGGGACAGATGGATAACTGGTGGGGACAGATGGATAACTGGTGGGGACAGATGGATTACTGGTGGGGATTGGGGATTACTGGTGGGGACAGATGGATTACTGGTGGAGACAGGTGGATACCTGGTGGGGACAGGTGGATAACTGGTGGGGACAGAGGGATTACTGGTGGGGACTTGTGGATAACTGGTGGGGACACATGGATAACTGGTGAGGACAGATGGATAACTGGTGGGGACAGATGGATTACTGGTGGGGACAGATGGATTACTGGTGCGGACTGGTGGATAACTGGTGGGGACAGGTGGATAACTGGTGGGGACACATGGATTACTGGTGGGGACAGATGGATTACTGGTGGGGACAGATGGATAGCTGGTGGGTACAGATGGATTACTGGTGGGGATAGATGGATTTCTGGTGGGGACTGGTGGATAACTGGTGGAGACAGATGGATTACTGGTGGGGACAGATGGATTACTGGTGGGGGCAGATGGATTACTGGTGGGGACAGATGAATCACTGTGGGGATAGATGGATTACTGGTGGGGACAGATGGATAACTGGTGGGGACAGATGGATTACTGGTGGGGACAGATGGATTACTGGTGCGGACTGGTGGATAACTGGTGGGGACAGGTGGATAACTGGTGGGGACAGATGGATAACTGGTGGGGACAGGTGGATAACTGGTGGATTCAGATGGATTACTGGTGAGGACAGATCGATTACTGGTGGGGACTGGTGGATAACTGGTGGGGACAGATGGATAACTGGTGGGGACAGATGGATAACTGGTGGGGACGGATGGATTACTGGTGGGGACAGATGGATTACTGGTGGGGACTGGTGGATAACTGGTGGGGACAGATGGATAACTGGTGGGGACAGATGGATTACTGTTGTGGACAGATGGATTACTGGTGGGGACTGGTGGATAACTGGTGGGGACAGATGGATAACTGGTGGGGACGGATGGATTACTGGTGGGGACAGGTGGATTACTTGTGGGGACAGATGAATCACTGTGGGGATAGATGGATTACTGGTGGGGACAGATGGATAACTGGTGGGGACAGATGGATTACTGGTGGAGACAGGTGGATAACTGGTGGGGACAGGTGGATAACTGCTGGGGACAGGTGGATTAATGGTGGGGACTGGTGGATAACTGGTGGGGACAGGTGGATAACTGGTGGGGGCAGATGGAATACTGGTGGGGACAGATGGATTGCAGGGTGCAACAGATGGATTACTGGTGGGGACTGGGGATTACTGGTGGGGACAGATGAATTACTGGTGGGGACAGATGGATAACTGGTGGGGACAGATGGATTACTGGTGGGGATTGGGGATTACTGGTGGCGACAGATGAATTACTGGTGGGGACAGATGGATAACTGGTGGGGACAGATGGATTACTGGTGGGGATTGGGGATTACTGGTGGGGACAGATGGATTACTGGTGGGGACAGATGGATTACAGGGTGCAACAGATGGATTACTGGTGGGGACAGACGGATAACTGGTGCGGACATATGGATAACTGGTGGGGACAGATGGATTACTGGTGGGGATTGGGGATTACTGGTGGGGACAGATGGATTACTTGTGGGGACAAATGGATTACTGGTGGGGACAGATGGATTACTGGTGGGGACTGGGGATTACTGGTGGGGACAGATGGATTACTGGTGGGGATTGGGGATTACTGGTGGGGACAGATGGATTACTTGTGGGGACAGATGAATCACTGTGGGGATAGATGGATTACTGGTGGGGACAGATGGATTACTGGTGGGGACAGATGGATAACTGGTGGGGACAGGTGGATAACTGGTGGGGACAGATGGATAACTGGTGGGGACAGATGGATAACTGGTGGGGACAGGTGGATAACTGGTGGGGACAGATGGATAACTGGCGGGGACAGATGGATAACTGGTTGGGACAGATGGATAACTGGTGGGAACAGATGGATTACTGGTGGGGACTGTGGATTACTGGTGGGGACAGATGGATAACTGGTGGAGACAGGTGGATAACTGGTGGGGACAGATGGATAACTGGTGGGGACAGATGGATTACTGGTGGGGACAGATGGATTACTGTTGGGGACAGATGGATTACTGTTGGGGACAGATGGATTACTGGTGGGGACAGATGGATAACTGGTGGGGACAGATGGATTACTGATGGAGACAGGTGGATAACTGGTGGGGACAGGTGGATAACTGGTGGGGACAGAGGGATTACTGGTGGGGACTTGTGGATAACTGGTGGGGACAGATGGATAACTGGTGGGGACAGATGGATTACTGGTGGGGACTGGTGGATAACTGGTGGGGACAGATGGATTACTGGTGGGGACAGGTGGATAACTGGTGGGGACAGGTGGATTACTGGTTGCAACATATGTATTACTGGTAGGGACAGATGGATTACTGGTGGGGACAGATGGATAACTGGTGGGGGCAGATGGATTACTGGTGGGGACAGATGGATAACTGGTGGGGACAGATGGATTACTGGTGGGGACAGGTGGATAACTGGTTGGGACAGGTGGATTACTGGTTGCAACATATGTATTACTGGTAGGGACAGATGGATAACTGGTGGGGACAGATGGATTACTGGTGGGGGCAGATGGATTACTGGTGGGGACAGATGGATTACTGGTGGGGACAGATGGATAACTGGTGGGGACAGATGGATTACTGATGGAGACAGGTGGATAACTGGTGGGGACAGGTGGATAACTGGTGGGGACAGAGGGATTACTGGTGGGGACTTGTGGATAACTGGTGGGGACAGATGGATAACTGGTGGGGACAGATGGATTACTGGTGGGGACTGGTGGATAACTGGTGGGGACAGATGGATTACTGGTGGGGACAGGTGGATAACTGGTGGGGACAGGTGGATTACTGGTTGCAACATATGTATTACTGGTAGGGACAGATGGATTACTGGTGGGGACAGATGGATAACTGGTGGGGGCAGATGGATTACTGGTGGGGACAGATGGATAACTGGTGGGGACAGATGGATTACTGGTGGGGACAGGTGGATAACTGGTTGGGACAGGTGGATTACTGGTTGCAACATATGTATTACTGGTAGGGACAGATGGATAACTGGTGGGGACAGATGGATTACTGGTGGGGACAGATGGATTACTGGTGGGGATTGGGGATTACTGGTGGGGACAGATGGATTACTGGTGGGGACAGATGGATTACTGGTGGGGACAGATGGAATACTGGTGGGAATTGGGGATTACTGGTGGGGACAGATGGATTACTAGGGGCGGACAGATGGATTTCTGGTGGAGACAGATGGATAACTGGTGGGGACAGATGGATTACTGGTGGGGACTGTGAATTACTGGTGGGGACAGATGAATTACTGGTGGGGACAGATGGATAACTGGTGGGGACAGGTGGATAACTGGTGGGGACAGATGGATTACTGGTGGGGACAGGTGGATAACTGGTGGGGACAGATGGATTACTGGTGGGGACAGATGGATTACTGGTGGGGACTGGGAATTACTGATGGGGACAGATGATATACTGGTGGGGACAGATGGATAACTGGTGGGGACAGATGGATTACTGGTGGGGACAGATGGATTACTGGTGGGGACAGATGGATTACTGGTGGGGACAGGTGGATAGCTGGTGGGTACAGATGGATTACTGGTGGGGATAGATGGATTTCTGGTGGGGACTGGTGGATAACTGGTGGGGACAGATGGATTACTGGTGGGGACAGATGGATTACTGGTGCGGACTGGTGGATAACTGGTGGGGACAGGTGGATAACTGGTGGGGACAGATGGATAACTGGTGAGGACAGGTGGATAACTGGTGGGGACAGATGGATTACTGGTGGGGACAGATGGATAACTGGTGGGGACGGATGGATTACTAGTGGGGACTGATGGATTACTGGTGGGGACAGATGGATTACTGGTGGGGACTGGTGGATAACTGGTGGGGACAGATGGATAACTGGTGGGGACAGATGGATTACTGTTGTGGACAGATGGATTACTGGTGGGGACTGGTGGATAACTGGTGGGGACAGATGGATAACTGGTGGGGACAGGTGGATTACTGGTGGGGACTGGTGGATAACTGGTGGGGACAGGTGGATAACTGGTGGGGACAGATGGATAACTGGTGGGGACAGATGGATTACAGGTGGGGACAGATGGATTACTGGTGGGGTTTGGGGATTACTGGTGAGGACAGATGAATTACTGGTGGGGACAGATGGATAACTGGTGGGGACAGATGGATTACTGGTGGGGATTGGGGATTACTGGTGGGGACAGATGGATTACTAGGGGCGGACAGATGGATTACTGTTGGAGACAGATGGATTACTGGTGGGGACATATGGATAACTGGTGGGGACAGATGGATAACTGGTGGGGACAGATGGAATACTGGTGCGGACTGGTGGATAACTGGTGGGGACAGGTGGATAACTGGTGGGGACAGATGGATAACTGGTGGGGACAGGTGGATAACTGGTGGGGACAGATGGATTACTGGTGGGGACAGATGGATAACTGGTGGGGACGGATGGATTACTAGTGGGGACTGATGGATTACTGGTGGGGACTGGTGGATAACTGGTGGGGACAGATGGATAACTGTTGGGGACAGATGGATTACTGTTGTGGACAGATGGATTACTGGTGGGGACTGGTGGATAACTGGTGGGGACAGATGGATAACTGGTGGGGACAGATGGATTACTGGTGGGGACAGGTGGATTACTGTTGTGGACAGATTGATTACTGGTGGGGACAGGTGGATAACCGCTGGGGACAGATGGATTACTGGTGGGGACAGATGGATTACTGCTGTGGACAGATGGATTACTGGTGGGGACAGATGGATTACTGGTGGAGACAGGTGGATAACTGCTGGGGACAGGTGGATTACTGGTGGGGACTGGTGGATAACTGGTGGGGACAGGTGGATAACTGGTGGGGACAGATGGATAACTGGTGGGGACAGATGGATTACAGGTGGGGACAGATGGATTACTGGTGGGGTTTGGGGATTACTGGTGAGGACAGATGAATTACTGGTGGGGACAGATGGATAACTGGTGGGGACAGATGGATTACTGGTGGGGATTGGGGATTACTGGTGGGGACAGATGGATTACTAGGGGCGGACAGATGGATTACTGTTGGAGACAGATGGATTACTGGTGGGGACATATGGATAACTGGTGGGGACAGATGGATAACTGGTGGGGACAGATGGAATACTGGTGGGAATTGGGGATTACTGGTGGGGACAGATGGATTACTGGTGGGGACATATGGATAACTGGTGGGGACAGATGGATTACTGGTGGGGATTGGGGATTACTGGTGGGGACAGATGGATTTCTGGTGGGGATTGGGGATTACTGGTGGGGACAGATGGATTACTGGTGGGGACAGATGGATAACTCATCGGGACATATGGATAACTGATGGGGACAGATGGATTACTGGTGGGGATTGGGGATTACTGGTGGGGACAGATGGATTACTGGTGGGGACAGATGGATAACTCGTGGGGACATATGGATAACTGGTGGGGACCGATGGATTACTGGTGGGGACAGATGGATTACTGGTGGAGACAGATGGATAACTGGTGGGGACCGATGGATTACTGGTGGGGACAGATGGATTACTGGTGGGGACAGGTGGATTACTGTTGTGGACAGATGGATTACTGGTGGGGACAGGTGGATAACCGCTGGGGACAGATGGATTACTGGTGGGGACAGATGGATTACTGTTGTGGACAGATGGATTACTGGTGGGGACAGATGGATTACTGGTGGAGACAGGTGGATAACTGCTGGGGACAGGTGGATTACTGGTGGGGACTGGTGGATAACTGGTGCGGACAGGTGGATAACTGGTGGGGACAGATGGATAACTGGTGGGGACAGATGGATTACAGGTGGGGACAGATGGATTACTGGTGGGGTTTGGGGATTACTGGTGAGGACAGATGAATTACTGGTGGGGACAGATGGATAACTGGTGGGGACAGATGGATTACTGGTGGGGATTGGGGATTACTGGTGGGGACAGATGGATGACTAGGGGCGGACAGATGGATTACTGTTGGAGACAGATGGATTACTGGTGGGGACATATGGATAACTGGTGGGGACAGATGGATAACTGGTGGGGACAGATGGAATACTGGTGGGAATTGGGGATTACTGGTGGGGACAGATGGATTACTGGTGGGGACATATGGATAACTGGTGGGGACAGATGGATTACTGGTGGGGATTGGGGATTACTGGTGGGGACAGATGGATTTCTGGTGGGGATTGGGGATTACTGGTGGGGACAGATGGATTACTGGTGGGGACAGATGGATAACTCATCGGGACATATGGATAACTGGTGGGGACAGATGGATTACTGGTGGGGATTGGGGATTACTGGTGGGGACAGATGGATTACTGGTGGGGACAGATGGATAACCCGTGGGGACATATGGATAACTGGTGGGGACCGATGGATTACTGGTGGGGACAGATGGATTACTGGTGGAGACAGATGGATAACTGGTGGGGACCGATGGATTACTGGTGGGGACAGATGGATTACTGGTGGGGACAGATGTATAACTGGTGGGGACCGATGGATTACTGGTGGGGACAGATGGATTACTGGTGGGGACAGATGGATTACTGGTGGGGGCAGATGGATAACTGGTGGGGGCAGATGGATTACTGGTTGCAACATATGGATTACTGGTGGGGACAGATGGATAACTGGTGGGGACAGATGGATAACTTGTGGGGACAGGTGGATAACTTGTGGGGACAGGTGGATAACTGGTGGGGACAGAAGGATAACTGGTGGGGTCAGATGGATAACTCGTGGGGACAGATGGATTACTGGTGGGGACAGATGGATTACTGGTGGGGACAGGTGGATAACTGGTGGTGACAGGTGGATAACTGGTGGGGACAGATGGATTACTGTTGGGGACAGATGGATTAATGGTGGGGACAGATGGATTACTGGTGGGGACAGATGGATTACTGGTGGGGACTGGGAATTACTGGTGGGGACAGATGAATTACTGGTGGGGACAGATGGATAACTGGTTGGGACAGATGGATTACTGGTGGGGACAGATGGATTACTGGTGGGGACAGGTGGATAACTGGTGGGGACAGATGGATAACTGGTGGGGACAGATGGATTACTAGTGGGGACAGGTGGATAACTGGTGGGGACAGGTGGATAACTGGTGGGTACAGATGGATTACTGGTGGGGACTGGTGGATAACTGGTGGGGACAGATGGATAACTGGTGGGGACAGATGGATTACTGTTGGGGACAGATGGATTACTGGTGGGGACTGGTGGATAACTGGTGGGGACAGATGGATAACTGTTGGGGACAGATGGATAACTGTTCGGGACAGATGGATAACTGGTGGGGACAGATGGATTACTGGTGTGGACAGATGGATAACTGGTGGGGACAGATGGATTACTGGTGGGGACAGATGGATAACTGGTGGGGACAGATGGATTACTGGTGGGGATTGGGGATTACTGGTGGGGACAGATGGATTACTGGTGGGAACATATGGATAACTGGTGGGGACAGATGGATAACTGGTGGGAACAGATGGATTACTTGTGGGGATTGGGGATTACTGGTGGGGACAGATGGATTACTGGTGGGGACAGATGGATAACTGGTGGGGACAGATGGATAACTGGTGGGGACAGGTGGATAACTGGTGGGGACAGATGGATTACTGGTGGGGACAGATGGATTACTGGTGGGGACTGGTGGATAACTGGTGGGAACAGGACGATAACTGGTGGGGACAGATGGATAACTGGTGGGGACAGGTGGATAACTGGTGGGGACAGATGGATTACTGGTGGGGACCGATGGATAACTGGTGGGGGCTGGTGGATAACTGGTGGGGACAGATGGATAACTGGTGGGGACAGATGGATAACTGGTGGGGACAGATGGATAACTGGTGGGGACAGATGGATTACTGGTGGGGATTGGGGATTACTGGTGGGGACAGATGGATTACTGGTGGAGACAGGTGGATACCTGGTGGGGACAGGTGGATAACTGGTGGGGACAGAGGGATTACTGGTGGGGACTTGTGGATAACTGGTGGGGACACATGGATAACTGGTGAGGACAGATGGATAACTGGTGGGGACAGATGGATTACTGGTGGGGACAGATGGATTACTGGTGCAGACTGGTGGATAACTGGTGGGGACAGGTGGATAACTGGTGGGGACACATGGATTACTGGTGGGGACAGATGGATTACTGGTGGGGACAGATGGATAGCTGGTGGGTACAGATGGATTACTGGTGGGGATAGATGGATTTCTGGTGGGGACTGGTGGATAACTGGTGGGGACAGATGGATTACTGGTAGGGACAGATGGATTACTGGTGGGGGCAGATGGATTACTGGTGGGGACAGATGAATCACTGTGGGGATAGATGGATTACTGGTGGGGACAGATGGATAACTGGTGGGGACAGATGGATAACTGGTGGGGACAGATGGATTACTGGTGCGGACTGGTGGATAACTGGTGGGGACAGGTGGATAACCGGTGGGGACAGATGGATAACTGGTGGGGACAGGTGGATAACTGGTGGATTCAGAAGGATTACTGGTGGGGACAGATCGATTACTGGTGGGGACTGGTGGATAACTGGTGGGGACAGATGGATAACTGGTGGGGACAGATGGATAACTGGTGGGGACGGATGGATTACTGGTGGGGACAGATGGATTACTGGTGGGGACAGATGGATTACTGGTGGGGACTGGTGGATAACTGGTGGGGACAGATGGATAACTGGTGGGGACAGATGGATTACTGGTGGGGACAGATGGATTACTGGTGGGGACTGGTGGATAACTGGTGGGGACAGATGGATAACTGGTGGGGACGGATGGATTACTGGTGGGGACAGGTGGATTACTTGTGGGGACAGATGAATCACTGTGGGGATAGATGGATTACTGGTGGGGACAGATGGATAACTGGTGGGGACAGATGGATTACTGGTGGAGACAGGTGGATAACTGGTGGGGACAGGTGGATAACTGCTGAGGACAGGTGGATTAATGGTGGGGACTGGTGGATAACTGGTGGGGACAGGTGGATAACTGGTGGGGGCAGATGGAATTCTGGTGGGGACAGATGGATTGCAGGGTGCAACAGATGGATTACTGGTGGGGACTGGGGATTACTGGTGGGGACAGATGAATTACTGGTGGGGACAGATGGATAACTGGTGGGGACAGATGGATTACTGGTGGGGATTGGGGATTACTGGTGGCGACAGATGAATTACTGGTGGGGACAGATGGATAACTGGTGGGGACAGATGGATTACTGGTGGGGATTGGGGATTACTGGTGGGGACAGATGGATTACTGGTGGGGACAGATGGATTACTGGTGGGGACAGATGGAATACTGGTGGGAATTGGGGATTACTGGTGGGGACAGATGGATTACTAGGGGCGGACAGATGGATTTCTGGTGGAGACAGATGGATAACTGGTGGGGACAGATGGATTACTGGTGGGGACTGTGAATTACTGGTGGGGACAGATGTATTACTGGTGGGGACAGATGGATAACTGGTGGGGACAGGTGGATAAATGGTGGGGACAGATGGATTACTGGTGGGGACAGGTGGATAACTGGTGGGGACAGATGGATTACTGGTGGGGACAGATGGATTACTGGTGCGGACTGGGAATTACTGATGGGGACAGATGATATACTGGTGGGGACAGATGGATAACTGGTGGGGGCAGATGGATTACTGGTGGGGACAGATGGATTACTGGTGGGGACAGATGGATTACTGGTGGGGACAGGTGGATAGCTGGTGGGTACAGATGGATTACTGGTGGGGATAGATGGATTTCTGGTGGGGACTGGTGGATAACTGGTGGGGACAGATGGATTACTGGTGGGGACAGATGGATTACTGGTGCGGACTGGTGGATAACTGGTGGGGACAGGTGGATAACTGGTGGGGACAGATGGATAACTGGTGGGGACAGGTGGATAACTGGTGGGGACAGATGGATTACTGGTGGGGACAGATGGATAACTGGTGGGGACGGATGGATTACTAGTGGGGACTGATGGATTACTGGTGGGGACAGATGGATTACTGGTGGGGACTGGTGGATAACTGGTGGGGACAGATGGATAACTGGTGGGGACAGATGGATTACTGTTGTGGACAGATGGATTACTGGTGGGGACTGGTGGATAACTGGTGGGGACAGATGGATAACTGGTGGGGACAGATGGATTACTGGTGGGGACAGGTGGATTACTGTTGTGGACAGATGGATTACTGGTGGGGACAGGTGGATAACCGCTGGGGACAGATGGATTACTGGTGGGGACAGATGGATTACTGTTGTGGACAGATGGATTACTGGTGGGGACAGATGGATTACTGGTGGAGACAGGTGGATAACTGCTGGGGACAGGTGGATTACTGGTGGGGACTGGTGGATAACTGGTGGGGACAGGTGGATAACTGGTGGGGACAGATGGATAACTGGTGGGGACAGATGGATTACAGGTGGGGACAGATGGATTACTGGTGGGGTTTGGGGATTACTGGTGAGGACAGATGAATTCCTGGTGGGGACAGATGGATAACTGGTGGGGACAGATGGATTACTGGTGGGGATTGGGGATTACTGGTGGGGACAGATGGATTACTAGGGGCGGACAGATGGATTACTGGTGGAGACAGATGGATTACTGGTGGGGACATATGGATAACTGGTGGGGACAGATGGATAACTGGTGGGGACAGATGGAATACTGGTGGGAATTGGGGATTACTGGTGGGGACAGATGGATTACTGGTGGGGACATATGGATAACTGGTGGGGACAGATGGATTACTGGTGGGGATTGGGGATTACTGGTGGGGACAGATGGATTTCTGGTGGGGACAGATGGATTACTGGTGGGGACATATGGACAACTGGTGGGGACAGATGGATTACTGGTGGGGATTGGGGATTACTGGTGGGGACAGATGGATTACTGGTGGGGACAGATGGATAACTCATCGGGACATATGGATAACTGGTGGGGACAGATGGATTACTGGTGGGGATTGGGGATTACTGGTGGGGACAGATGGATTACTGGTGGGGACAGATGGATAACTCGTGGGGACATATGGATAACTGGTGGGGACCGATGGATTACTGGTGGGGACAGATGGATTACTGGTGGAGACAGATGGATAACTGGTGGGGACCGATGGATTACTGGTGGGGACAGATGGATTACTGGTGGGGACAGATGTATAACTGGTGGGGACCGATGGATTACTGGTGGGGACAGATGGATTACTGGTGGGGACAGATGGATTACTGGTGGGGGCAGATGGATAACTGGTGGGGGCAGATGGATTACTGGTTGCAACATATGGATTACTGGTGGGGACAGATGGATAACTGGTGGGGACAGATGGATAACTTGTGGGGACAGGTGGATAACTTGTGGGGACAGGTGGATAACTGGTGGGGACAGAAGGATAACTGGTGGGGTCAGATGGATAACTCGTGGGGACAGATGGATTACTGGTGGGGACAGATGGATTACTGGTGGGGACAGGTGGATAACTGGTGGTGACAGGTGGATAACTGGTGGGGACAGATGGATTACTGTTGGGGACAGATGGATTACTGGTGGGGACAGATGGATTACTGGTGGGGACAGATGGATTACTGGTGACGACTGGGAATTACTGGTGGGGACAGATGAATTACTGGTGGGGACAGATGGATAACTGGTTGGGACAGATGGATTACTGGTGGGGACAGATGGATTACTGGTGGGGACAGGTGGATAACTGGTGGGGACAGATGGATAACTGGTAGGGACAGATGGATTACTGGTGAGGATTGGGGATTACTGGTGGGGACAGATGGATTACTGGTGGGGACAGATGGATTACTGGTGGGGACAGATGGATAACTGGTGGGGACAGATGGATAACTTGTGGGGACAGGTGGATAACTGGTGGGGACAGATGGATAACTCGTGGGGACAGATGGATTGCTGGTGGGGACAGATGGATTACTGGTGGGGACAGATGGATAACTGGTGGGGACAGATGGATAACTGGTGGGGACAGATGGATTACTGGTAGGGACAGGTGGATAACTGGTGGGGACAGATGGATTACTGGTGGGGACAGATGGATTACTGGTGGGGACTGGGAATTACTGGTGGGGACAGATGAATTACTGGTGGGGACAGATGGATAACTGTTGGGGACAGATGGATAACTGGTGGGGACAGATGGATTACTAGGGGCGGACAGATGGATTACTGGTGGGGACATATGGATAACTGGTTGGGACAGATGGATTACTGGTGGGGACAGATGGATAACTGGTGGGGACAGGTGGATAACTGGTGGGGACAGATGGATAACTGGTGGGGACAGATGGATAACTGGTGGGGACTGATGGATTACTGGTGGGGACAGATGGATTACTGGTGGGGACAGATGGATAACTGGTGGGGACAGGTGGATAACTGGTGGGGACAGGTGGATAACTGGTGGGGACAGATGGATTACTGGTGGGGACAGATGAATCACTGTGGGGATAGATGGATTACTGGTGGGGACAGATGGATAACTGGAGGGGACAGATGGATAACTGGTGGGGACAGATGGATTACTGGTGGGGACAGATGGATTACTGGTGGGGACAGGTGGAGAACTGGTGGGGACAGATGGATTACTGGTCGGGACAGATGGATTACTGGTGGAGACAGGTGGATAACTGGCGGGGACTGGTGGATAACTGGTGGGGACAGATGGATAACTGGTGGGGACAGATGGATAACTCGTGGGGACAGATGGATTACTGGTGGGGACAGATGGATTACTGGTGGGGACAGGTGGATAACTGGTGGGGACAGATGGATTACTGGTGGGGACATATGGAGAACTGGTGGGGACAGATGGATAACTGGTGGGGACAGATGGATTACTGGTGGGGACATATGGATAACTGGTGGGGACAGATGGATTACTGGTGGGGACAGATGGATTACTGGTGGGGACAGATGGATTACTGGTGGGGACAGGTGGATAACTGGTGGGGACAGATGGATAACTGGTGGGGACAGATGGATAACTGGGGGGGACAGGTGGATAACTGGTGGGGACTGATGGATTACTGGTGGGGACAGATGGATTACTGGTGGAGACAGGTGGATAACTGGTGGGGACAGGTGGATAACTGGTGGGGATAGATGGATTACTGGTGGAGACAGGTGGATAACTGGTGGGGACAGGTGGATAACTGGTGGGGATAGATGGATTACTGGTGGGGACAGATGGATAACTGGTGGGGACAGATGGATAACTTGTGGGGACAGGTGGATAACTGCTGGGGACAGATGGATTACTGGTGGGGACAGATGGATTACTGTTGGGGACAGATGGATAACTGGTGGGGACAGGTGGATAACTGGTGGGGATAGATGGACTACTGGTGGGGACAGGTGGATAACTGGTGGTGTCAGATGGATTACTGGTGGGGACAGATGGATAACTGGTGGGGACAGATGGATTACTGGTGGGGACTGGTGGATAACTGGTGGGGACAGATGGATAACTGGTGGGGACAGGTGGATAACTGGTGGGGACAGATGGATTACTGGTGGGGACAGATCGATTACTGGTGGGGACTGGTGGATAACTGGTGGGGACAGATGGATAACTGGTGGGGACGGATGGATGACTGGTGGGGACAGATGGATTACTGGTGGGGACAGATGGATTACTGGTGGGGACAGATGGATAACTGGTGGGGACAGATGGATTACTGGTGGGGACAGATGGATTCCTGGTGGGGACTGGTGGGGACAGATGGATAACTGGTGGGGACAGATGGATTACTGTTGTGGACAGATGGATTACTGGTGGGGACAGATGGATAACTGGTGGGGACAGGTGGATAACTGGTGGGGACAGATGGATTACTGGTGGAGACAGGTGTATAACTGGTGGGGACAGGTGGATAACTGCTGGGGACAGGTGGATTACTGGTGGGGACTGGTGGATAACTGGTGGGGACAGGTGGATTACTAGGGGCGGACAGATGGATTACTGGTGGGGACATATGGATAACTGGTTGGGACAGATGGATTACTGGTGGGGACAGATGGATAACTGGAGGGGACAGGTGGATAACTGGTGGGGACAGATGGATAACTGGTGGGGACAGATGGATAACTGGTGGGGACTGATGGATTACTGGTGGGGACAGATGGATTACTTGTGGGGACAGATGGATAACTGGTGGGGACAGGTGGATAACTGGTGGGGACAGGTGGATAACTGGTGGGGACAGATGGATTACTGGTGGGGACAGATGAATCACTGTGGGGATAGATGGATTACTGGTGGGGACAGATGGATAACTGGTGGGGACAGATGGATAACTGGTGGGGACAGATGGATTACTGGTGGGGACAGATGGATTACTGGTGGGGACAGGTGGAGAACTGGTGGGGACAGATGGATTACTGGTGGAGACAGGTGGATAACTGGCGTGGACTGGTGGATAACTGGTGGGGACAGATGGATAACTGGTGGGGACAGATGGATAACTCGTGGGGACAGATGGATTACTGGTGGGGACAGATGGATTACTGGTGGGGACAGATGGATTACTGGTGGGGACATATGGATAACTGGTGGGGACAGATGGATAACTGGTGGGGACAGATGTATTACTGGTGGGGACATATGGATAACTGGTGGGGACAGATGGATTACTGGTGGGGACAGATGGATTACTGGTGGGGACAGATGGATTACTGGTGGGGACAGGTGGATAACTGGTGGGGACAGATGGATAACTGGTGGGGACAGATGGATAACTGGTGGGGACTGATGGATTACTGGTGGGGACAGATGGATTACTGGTGGAGACAGGTGGATAACTGGTGGGGACAGATGAATTACTGGTGGGGACAGATGGATAACTGGTGGGGACAGATGGATTACTGGTGGGGATTGGGGATTACTGGTGGGGACAGATGGATTACTAGGGGCGGACAGATGGATTACTGGTGGAGACAGATGGATTACTGGTGGGGACATATGGATAACTGGTGGGGACAGATGGATAACTGGTGGGGACAGATGGAATACTGGTGGGAATTGGGGATTACTGGTGGGGACAGATGGATTACTAGGGGCGGACAGATGGATTACTGGTGGAGACAGATGGATTACTGGTGGGGACATATGGATAACTGGTGGGGACAGATGGATTACTGGTGGGGATTGGGGATTACTGGTGGGGACAGATGGATTACTGGTGGGGACAGATGGATTACTGGTGTGGACATATGGACAACTGGTGGGTACAGATGGATTACTGGTGGGGATTGGGGATTACTGGTGGGGACAGATGGATTACTGGTGGGGACAGATGGATAACTCGTGGGGACATATGGATAACTGGTGGGGACAGATGGATTACTGGTGGGGATTGGGGATTACTGGTGGGGACAGATGGATTACTGGTGGGGACAGATGGATAGCTCGTGGGGACATATGGATAACTGGTGGGGACCGATGGATTACTGGTGGGGACAGATGGATTACTGGTGGGGACAGATGGATAACTGGTGGGGACCGATGGATTACTGGTGGGGACAGATGGATTACTGGTGGGGACAGATGTATAACTGGTGGGGACCGATGGATTACTGGTGGGGACAGATGGATTACTGGTGGGGACAGATGGATTACTGGTGGGGGCAGATGGATAACTGGTGGGGGCAGATGGATTACTGGTTGCAACATATGGATTACTGGTGGGGACAGATGGATAACTGGTGGGGACAGATGGATAACTTGTGGGGACAGGTGGATAACTTGTGGGGACAGGTGGATAACTGGTGGGGACAGATGGATAACTGGTGGGGACAGATGGATTACTGGTGGGGACAGGTGGATAACTGGTGGGGACAGGTGGATAACTGGTGGGGACAGATGGATTACTGGTGGGGACAGATGGATTACTGGTGGGGACAGATGGATTACTGGTGGGGGCAGATGGATAACTGGTGGGGGCAGATGGATTACTGGTTGCAACATATGGATTACTGGTGGGGACAGATGGATAACTGGTGGGGACAGATGGATAACTTGTGGGGACAGGTGGATAACTTGTGGGGACAGGTGGATAACTGGTGGGGACAGATGGATAACTGGTGGGGACAGATGGATTACTGGTGGGGACAGGTGGATAACTGGTGGGGACAGGTGGATAACTGGTGGGGACAGATGGATTACTGGTTGGGACAGATGGATTACTGGTGGGGACAGGTGGATAACTGGTGGGGACAGGTGGATAACTGGTGGGGACAGATGGATTACTGTTGGGGACAGATGGATTACTGGTGGGGACAGATGGATAACTGGTGGGGACAGATGGATTACTGGTGGGGACAGATGGATAACTGGTGGGGACATATGGATAACTGGTGGGGACAGATGGATAACTGGTGGGGACAGATGGATTACTGGTGGGGACAGATGGATTACTGGTGGGGACAGATGGATAACTTGTGGGGACAGGTGGATAACTGGTTGGGACAGATGGATAACTGGTGGGGACAGATGGATTACTGGTGAGGATTGGGGATTACTGGTGGGGACAGATGGATTACTGGTGGGGACAGATGGATTACTGGTGGGGACAGATGGATAACTGGTGGGGACAGATGGATTTCTTGTGGGGACAGGTGGATAACTGGTTGGGACAGATGGATAACTGGTGGGGACAGATGGATTACTGGTGAGGATTGGGGATTACTGGTGGGGACAGATGGATTACTGGTGGGGACAGATGGATTACTGGTGGGGACAGATGGATTACTGGTGGGGACAGATGGATAACTCGTGGGGACAGATGGATTGCTGGTGGGGACAGATGGATTACTGGTGGGGACAGATGGATAACTGGTGGGGACAGATGGATAACTGGTGGGGACAGATGGATTACTGTTGGGGACAGATGGATTACTGGTGGGGACAGATGGATTACTGGTGGGGACAGATGGATTACTGGTGACGACTGGGAATTACTGGTGGGGACAGATGAATTACTGGTGGGGACAGATGGATAACTGGTTGGGACAGATGGATTACTGGTGGGGACAGATGGATTACTGGTGGGGACAGGTGGATAACTGGTGGGGACAGATGGATAACTGGTAGGGACAGATGGATTACTGGTGAGGATTGGGGATTACTGGTGGGGACAGATGGATTACTGGTGGGGACAGATGGATTACTGGTGGGGACAGATGGATAACTGGTGGGGACAGATGGATAACTTGTGGGGACAGGTGGATAACTGGTGGGGACAGATGGATAACTCGTGGGGACAGATGGATTACTGGTAGGGACAGGTGGATAACTGGTGGGGACAGATGGATTACTGGTGGGGACAGATGGATTACTGGTGGGGACTGGGAATTACTGGTGGGGACAGATGAATTACTGGTGGGGACAGATGGATAACTGTTGGGGACAGATGGATAACTGGTGGGGACAGATGGATTACTAGGGGCGGACAGATGGATTACTGGTGGGGACATATGGATAACTGGTTGGGACAGATGGATTACTGGTGGGGACAGATGGATAACTGGTGGGGACAGGTGGATAACTGGTGGGGACAGATGGATAACTGGTGGGGACAGATGGATAACTGGTGGGGACTGATGGATTACTGGTGGGGACAGATGGATTACTGGTGGGGACAGATGGATAACTGGTGGGGACAGGTGGATAACTGGTGGGGACAGGTGGATAACTGGTGGGGACAGATGGATTACTGGTGGGGACAGATGAATCACTGTGGGGATAGATGGATTACTGGTGGGGACAGATGGATAACTGGAGGGGACAGATGGATAACTGGTGGGGACAGATGGATTACTGGTGGGGACAGATGGATTACTGGTGGGGACAGGTGGAGAACTGGTGGGGACAGATGGATTACTGGTTGGGGCAGATGGATTACTGGTGGAGACAGGTGGATAACTGGCGGGGACTGGTGGATAACTGGTGGGGACAGATGGATAACTGGTGGGGACAGATGGATAACTCGTGGGGACAGATGGATTACTGGTGGGGACAGATGGATTACTGGTGGGGACAGGTGGATAACTGGTGGGGACAGATGGATTACTGGTGGGGACATATGGAGAACTGGTGGGGACAGATGGATAACTGGTGGGGACAGATGGATTACTGGTGGGGACATATGGATAACTGGTGGGGACAGATGGATTACTGGTGGGGACAGATGGATTACTGGTGGGGACAGATGGATTACTGGTGGGGACAGGTGGATAACTGGTGGGGACAGATGGATAACTGGTGGGGACAGATGGATAACTGGGGGGGACAGGTGGATAACTGGTGGGGACTGATGGATTACTGGTGGGGACAGATGGATTACTGGTGGAGACAGGTGGATAACTGGTGGGGACAGGTGGATAACTGGTGGGGATAGATGGATTACTGGTGGAGACAGGTGGATAACTGGTGGGGACAGGTGGATAACTGGTGGGGATAGATGGATTACTGGTGGGGACAGATGGATAACTGGTGGGGACAGATGGATAACTTGTGGGGACAGGTGGATAACTGCTGGGGACAGATGGATTACTGGTGGGGACAGATGGATTACTGTTGGGGACAGATGGATAACTGGTGGGGACAGGTGGATAACTGGTGGGGATAGATGGACTACTGGTGGGGACAGGTGGATAACTGGTGGTGTCAGATGGATTACTGGTGGGGACAGATGGATAACTGGTGGGGACAGATGGATTACTGGTGGGGACTGGTGGATAACTGGTGGGGACAGATGGATAACTGGTGGGGACAGGTGGATAACTGGTGGGGACAGATGGATTACTGGTGGGGACAGATCGATTACTGGTGGGGACTGGTGGATAACTGGTGGGGACAGATGGATAACTGGTGGGGACGGATGGATGACTGGTGGGGACAGATGGATTACTGGTGGGGACAGATGGATTACTGGTGGGGACAGATGGATAACTGGTGGGGACAGATGGATTACTGGTGGGGACAGATGGATTCCTGGTGGGGACTGGTGGGGACAGATGGATAACTGGTGGGGACAGATGGATTACTGTTGTGGACAGATGGATTACTGGTGGGGACAGATGGATAACTGGTGGGGACAGGTGGATAACTGGTGGGGACAGATGGATTACTGGTGGAGACAGGTGTATAACTGGTGGGGACAGGTGGATAACTGCTGGGGACAGGTGGATTACTGGTGGGGACTGGTGGATAACTGGTGGGGACAGGTGGATTACTAGGGGCGGACAGATGGATTACTGGTGGGGACATATGGATAACTGGTTGGGACAGATGGATTACTGGTGGGGACAGATGGATAACTGGAGGGGACAGGTGGATAACTGGTGGGGACAGATGGATAACTGGTGGGGACAGATGGATAACTGGTGGGGACTGATGGATTACTGGTGGGGACAGATGGATTACTTGTGGGGACAGATGGATAACTGGTGGGGACAGGTGGATAACTGGTGGGGACAGGTGGATAACTGGTGGGGACAGATGGATTACTGGTGGGGACAGATGAATCACTGTGGGGATAGATGGATTACTGGTGGGGACAGATGGATAACTGGTGGGGACAGATGGATAACTGGTGGGGACAGATGGATTACTGGTGGGGACAGATGGATTACTGGTGGGGACAGGTGGAGAACTGGTGGGGACAGATGGATTACTGGTGGAGACAGGTGGATAACTGGCGTGGACTGGTGGATAACTGGTGGGGACAGATGGATAACTGGTGGGGACAGATGGATAACTCGTGGGGACAGATGGATTACTGGTGGGGACAGATGGATTACTGGTGGGGACAGATGGATTACTGGTGGGGACATATGGATAACTGGTGGGGACAGATGGATAACTGGTGGGGACAGATGTATTACTGGTGGGGACATATGGATAACTGGTGGGGACAGATGGATTACTGGTGGGGACAGATGGATTACTGGTGGGGACAGATGGATTACTGGTGGGGACAGGTGGATAACTGGTGGGGACAGATGGATAACTGGTGGGGACAGATGGATAACTGGTGGGGACAGATGGATAACTGGTGGGGACTGATGGATTACTGGTGGGGACAGATGGATTACTGGTGGAGACAGGTGGATAACTGGTGGGGACAGATGAATTACTGGTGGGGACAGATGGATAACTGGTGGGGACAGATGGATTACTGGTGGGGATTGGGGATTACTGGTGGGGACAGATGGATTACTAGGGGCGGACAGATGGATTACTGGTGGAGACAGATGGATTACTGGTGGGGACATATGGATAACTGGTGGGGACAGATGGATAACTGGTGGGGACAGATGGAATACTGGTGGGAATTGGGGATTACTGGTGGGGACAGATGGATTACTAGGGGCGGACAGATGGATTACTGGTGGAGACAGATGGATTACTGGTGGGGACATATGGATAACTGGTGGGGACAGATGGATTACTGGTGGGGATTGGGGATTACTGGTGGGGACAGATGGATTACTGGTGGGGACAGATGGATTACTGGTGTGGACATATGGACAACTGGTGGGTACAGATGGATTACTGGTGGGGATTGGGGATTACTGGTGGGGACAGATGGATTACTGGTGGGGACAGATGGATAACTCGTGGGGACATATGGATAACTGGTGGGGACAGATGGATTACTGGTGGGGATTGGGGATTACTGGTGGGGACAGATGGATTACTGGTGGGGACAGATGGATAGCTCGTGGGGACATATGGATAACTGGTGGGGACCGATGGATTACTGGTGGGGACAGATGGATTACTGGTGGGGACAGATGGATAACTGGTGGGGACCGATGGATTACTGGTGGGGACAGATGGATTACTGGTGGGGACAGATGTATAACTGGTGGGGACCGATGGATTACTGGTGGGGACAGATGGATTACTGGTGGGGACAGATGGATTACTGGTGGGGGCAGATGGATAACTGGTGGGGGCAGATGGATTACTGGTTGCAACATATGGATTACTGGTGGGGACAGATGGATAACTGGTGGGGACAGATGGATAACTTGTGGGGACAGGTGGATAACTTGTGGGGACAGGTGGATAACTGGTGGGGACAGATGGATAACTGGTGGGGACAGATGGATTACTGGTGGGGACAGGTGGATAACTGGTGGGGACAGGTGGATAACTGGTGGGGACAGATGGATTACTGGTGGGGACAGATGGATTACTGGTGGGGACAGATGGATTACTGGTGGGGGCAGATGGATAACTGGTGGGGGCAGATGGATTACTGGTTGCAACATATGGATTACTGGTGGGGACAGATGGATAACTGGTGGGGACAGATGGATAACTTGTGGGGACAGGTGGATAACTTGTGGGGACAGGTGGATAACTGGTGGGGACAGATGGATAACTGGTGGGGACAGATGGATTACTGGTGGGGACAGGTGGATAACTGGTGGGGACAGGTGGATAACTGGTGGGGACAGATGGATTACTGGTTGGGACAGATGGATTACTGGTGGGGACAGGTGGATAACTGGTGGGGACAGGTGGATAACTGGTGGGGACAGATGGATTACTGTTGGGGACAGATGGATTACTGGTGGGGACAGATGGATAACTGGTGGGGACAGATGGATTACTGGTGGGGACAGATGGATAACTGGTGGGGACATATGGATAACTGGTGGGGACAGATGGATAACTGGTGGGGACAGATGGATTACTGGTGGGGACAGATGGATTACTGGTGGGGACAGATGGATAACTTGTGGGGACAGGTGGATAACTGGTTGGGACAGATGGATAACTGGTGGGGACAGATGGATTACTGGTGAGGATTGGGGATTACTGGTGGGGACAGATGGATTACTGGTGGGGACAGATGGATTACTGGTGGGGACAGATGGATAACTGGTGGGGACAGATGGATTTCTTGTGGGGACAGGTGGATAACTGGTTGGGACAGATGGATAACTGGTGGGGACAGATGGATTACTGGTGAGGATTGGGGATTACTGGTGGGGACAGATGGATTACTGGTGGGGACAGATGGATTACTGGTGGGGACAGATGGATTACTGGTGGGGACAGATGGATAACTCGTGGGGACAGATGGATTGCTGGTGGGGACAGATGGATTACTGGTGGGGACAGATGGATAACTGGTGGGGACAGATGGATAACTGGTGGGGACAGATGGATTACTGGTAGGGACAGGTGGATAACTGTTGGGGACAGATGGATTACTGGTGGGGACAGATGGATTACTGGTGGGGACTGGGAATTACTGGTGGGGACAGATGAATTACTGGTGGGGACAGATGGATAACTGTTGGGGACAGATGGATAACTGGTGTGGACAGATGGATTACTAGGGGCGGACAGATGGATTACTGGTGGGGACATATGGATAACTGGTTGGGACAGATGGATTACTGGTGGGGACAGATGGATAACTGGTGGGGACAGGTGGATAACTGGTGGGGACAGATGGATAACTGGTTGGGACAGATGGATAACTGGTGGGGACTGATGGATTACTGGTGGGGACAGATGGATTACTGGTGGGGACAGATGGATAACTGGTGGGGACAGGTGGATAACTGGTGGGGACAGGTGGATAACTGGTGGGGACAGATGGATTACTGGTGGGGCCAGATGAATCACTGTGGGGATAGATGGATTACTGGTGGGGACAGATGGATAACTGGTGGGGACAGATGGATAACTGGTGGGGACAGATGGATTACTGGTGGGGACAGATGGATTACTGGTGGGGACAGGTGGAGAACTGGTGGGGACAGATGGATTACTGGTGGAGACAGATGGATTACTGGTGGAGACAGGTGGATAACTGGTGGGGACTGGTGGATAACTGGTGGGGACAGATGGATAACTGGTGGGGACAGATGGATTACTGGTGGGGACAGGTGGATAACTGGTGGGGACAGATGGATTACTGGTGGGGACATATGGATAACTGGTGGGGACAGATGGATTACTGGTGGGGACAGATGGATTACTGGTGGGGACAGATGGATAACTGGTGGGGACAGATGGATTACTGGTGGGGACAGATGGATTACTGGTGGGGACAGATGGATTACTGGTGGGGACAGGTGGATAACTGGTGGGGACAGATGGATAACTGGTGGGGACAGATGGATAACTGGTGGGGACTGATGGATTACTGGTGGGGACAGATTGATTACTGGTGGAGACAGGTGGATAACTGGTGGCGACAGGTGGATAACTGGTGGGGATAGATGGATTACTGGTGGGGACAGATGGATAACTGGTGGGGACAGATGGATAACTTGTGGGGACAGGTGGATAACTGCTGGGGACAGATGGATTACTGGTGGGGACAGATGGATTACTGTTGGGGACAGATGGATAACTGGTGGGGACAGGTGGATAACTGGTGGGGATAGATGGATTACTGGTGGGGACAGGTGGATAACTGGTGGTGTCAGATGGATTACTGGTGGGGACAGATGGATAACTGGTGGGGACAGATGGATTACTGGTGGGGACTGGTGGATAACTGGTGGGGACAGGTGGATAACTGGTGGGGACAGATGGATTATTGGTGGGGACAGATGGATTACTGGTGGTGACAGATGGATAACTGGTGGGGACAGATGGATAACTGGTGGGGACAGATGGATTACTGGTGGGGACAGATGGATAACTGGTGGGGACAGATGGATTACTGGTGGGGACAGATGGATTACTGGTGGGGACAGATGAATAACTGGTGGGGACAGATGGATTACTGGTGGGGACAGATGGATTACTGGTGGGGACTGGTGGATAACTGGTGGGGACAGGTGGATAACTGGTGGGGACAGATGGATTAGTGGTGGAGACAGGTGGATAACTTGTGGGGACAGGTGGATAACTGGTGGGGACAGGTGGATAACTGGTGGGGACAGATGGATTACTGGTGGGGACAGATGGATAACTGGTGGGGACTGGTGGATAACTGGTCGGGACAGGTGGATAACTGGTGGGGACAGATGGATTACTGGTGGGGACAGATGGATTACTGGTGGGGACAGATGGTTTACTGGTGGGGACAGATGGATTACTGGTGGGGACAGATGGATTACTGGTGGAGACAGGTGGATAACTGGTGCGGACAGGTGGATAACTGGTGGGGACAGGTGGATAACTGGTGGGGACAGGTGGATTACTGGTGGGGTCTGGTGGATAACTGGTGGGGTCAGATGGATAACTGGTGGGGTCAGGTGGATAACTGGTGGGGACAGATCGATTACTGGTGGGGACTGGTGGATAACTGGTGGGGACAGATGGATTACTGGTGGGGACGGATGGATTACTGGTGGGGACAGATGGATTACTGGTGGGGACAGATGGACTACTGGTGGGGACTCGTGGATAACTGGTGGGGACAGATGGATTACTGGTTGGGACAGATGGATTACTGGTGGAGATTGGAGATTACTGGTCTGGGACATGGTGTCGCACTGAAAATGGTGTAGCCTCCAAATGCAGATATCGTGTTACAGTGACAGGGATGGTGCAGAGTAAGACCAACTCTCATATACCAGAGGTCCGTTCAGAAACCTGAGAATTGGACCGGTACTTAGGCTGTCCTAACTGCTGTGATCCTGGGGTGGGGCGGGTGGGGTGGGGTGTTTGAGGAAACAGGGTGGGCTGTCCTAGAGGTGGTTGGAAAGTTGTCAGGTTGGAGCGAGAGCTGGAATAAGTGCAGGGGAAGGTTGCCTTAGAGTGGCCAGAAGGTGGGAGGGACGGCTGGTTTGCTTGGGGAGGGGTCTGCATTTTACGCAATTTTTTTAATGCAATGGGACTGACTTATTTGTGTATTGCTGCTCCCTCAGCACCAGACACCAGGAGGAAGAACGCCTCATCTTCCGCCTCAGGGCATTAATGTGGACTTCAACAGTTTCCTCATTTCCCCTTCCCCCACCTCACCCTAGTTTCAAACTTCCAGCTCAGTAACTGTCCCCATGACTTGTCCGACCTCCCTATCTTCTTTTCTACCTATCCACTCCACCCTCTCCTCCTTGACCTATCACCTTCATCCCCTCCCCCACTCACCCATTGTACTCTATGCTACTTTCTCCCCACCCCCACCCTCCTCTAGCTTATCTCTCCACGCTTCAGGCTCACTGCCTTTATTCCTGATGAAGGGCTTTGGCCCGAAACGTCGATTTCGCTGCTCGTTGGATGCTGCCTGAACTGCTGTGCTCTTCCAGCACCACTAATCCAGAACCTGGAGTCATTGTTTTTACCTTATACGTGTTTGTTACTGTTCTGTGAGGATGGAAAGTGGGCTTTGTGATCTGCCCCGATTTCCTAAAAACGTTTTGAACGATGAGCTTTGGTGTCTGACTTTGCTGCTGCTGCTCTGCCTTTGTAAGAATGCGGTTTCTCTGTGTCCAGCTGTTCATATGAACTGCTTTGTGACCTGTGTATTGTCACAGGTCACAGCAAAAGTGCTGACCCTATATTTTAAAAATTCCATTAGTTTGTCATATATATAAACGACTCGGATGGGAACATGGTTCATACATTGGCGGATGACACCAAGCTTGGTGGTATAGTGGACCAGGAAGAAGGTTATCTGGGGGATCTTTGATCAATTGGGTGAACGGGCTGAGGAGGAGTAGATAGAGTTTAATTTGGGATAAATGGTAGGTAACGCATTTGGATAAAACAAACGAGGGGCAGGGTGTATACGGTTAATGGGAGGATCCGGGATTGTGTTGTCGAACAGAGAGACCTAGGGGTCCAGGTACAAGTTTCCATCGACAGGGGGGGTTAAGGATGTGGTTAGCATGGTTACCTTCATCCCTCAGCCCTTTGAGTACAGGAGTTGGGGCGTCATGTTGAGGTTGTACAGGACGTTGGTGAGGCCTCTTCTGGAGAACTGTGTCCAGTTCTGGTCACCCTGTTATAGGAAGGATATTATTAAACTGGAGAGGGTTCAGTAAAGATTCACCAGGATGTTAGTGGGTTAGGAGGGTTTGAGTTATAAGGAGAGACTGGGACTTTTTTCACCGGCATTGAGAGGGTGACCTTGTAAAGGTTTATAAAATGGGGAGGGGTATAGATAGGTAGCTGTCTTTTCCCTAGGATGGGGGGGTTTGAAGGTGAGGAGGCAGCTTTGTAAGCTGGGAGGAGAAAGGGTTAAAAAGGACATGAGGGAGAATGTTTTTATACAGGTGGACTGAAACGTCAGAGAGTGTGGTGGATAGAACTTGGAACAGTCCAGCACAGAACAGGCCCTTCAGCCCACGATGCTGTGCCGACCACTGATCCTCGTGCGAGGTAAACCTCAAGTACGAACCCTCAAATTTCTGTGACCATATGCACGTCCAGCAGTCTCTTAAACATCCCCAATGACCTCGCTTCCACAACTGCTGCTGGCAACACACAACTCTCTTCGTAAAGAGGTGGGGACAGTTTCGACATTTAAATAGACATTTGGATAAGGACCTGAACAGGAAACAGTTGGAGGGAATTGGCCGAGCACAGGGAAGTGGGGACAAGTTTAGGGATTGTTGTAAGGCTCCATAAGCTAAATAACAAGGCTCCCTCCTCTCTAGGGCGGGGGTGTTTGGACCGAGAGGGGCGGGGGGGGCGTTGGTTTAATGTGAGAGATTTAAAAGGGACCTTTTCCGTTCTCAAAGCAAGAACACAACCCTGATGTTGTTAAGCAGAGCTGCCTCCCGGGCAATTCTTGGTGAACAATTGTAGATTGTTTCTGAGCTAAATTCATTCCCTTGTCAGCGCGGCCGCATGATCTTATCACTGTTGAATTCCCCTTGTCTTATGAGTGAGTTAAAATGGCGTGACCAGTGCTGGTACTTTCCGGCTGAGAGAGAAAGTTTACCTAAAGGTCGGAGGAAACGTGACGGGAGGGCAGTGTGGACATGTGGAAGGGGGTTAATTGCTCTGCCGTCGGTCTGTGGGGCTCTGACCGAACCAATGGCCATTGAGCCGTTACAATCCTCACCCCAACGCAAGGCTCAGACACTCTCCCGTGACCCACCAGCCATGTACATCAACGATAGGAGGCTCACACCCCAACAACTCACACCCCCCCCCACCCCCCCGTGTCACAGGAACAAGCAAGGGCAGTGTCTGAGAGGGGACGGTGTAGAGGGAGCTTTACTCTGTACCTAACCCCGTGTTGTCCCAGTCCTGGGCAGTCTCTGAGAGGGGACGGTGTAGAGGGAGCTTTACTCTGTACCTAGCCCCGTGTTGTCCCTGTCCTGGGCAGTGTCTGAGAGGGGATGGTGTAGAGGAAGCTTTACTCCGTATCTAACCCTGTGTTGTCTAACCCTGGGGAATGTTTAATGGGGCGACAGTGCAGAGGGAGCTATGCTCAGTATCTAACCCTGTGTTCACCTTCTCCAGGGGAGATGGGGGAGGGTATTCGATGGGGGAGGGTGTTCGATGGGGGGAGGGTGTTCGATGGGGGAGGGTGTTCGATTGGGGAGGGTGTTCGATGGGGGAGGGTGTTCGATGTGGGAGGGTGTTCGATGGGGGAGGGTGTTCGATGGGGGAGGGTGTTCGATGAGGGAGGGTGTTCGATGGGGGAGGGTGTTCGATGGGGGACGGTGTTCGATGGGGGACGGTGTTCGATGGGGGAGGGTGTTCGATGGGGGACGGTGTTCGATGGGGGAGGGTGTTCGATGGGGGACGGTGTTCGATGGGGGACGGTGTTTGATGGGGGAGGGTGCTCGATGGGGGACGGTGTTCGATGGGGGAGGGTGTTCGATGGGGGAGGGTGTTCGATGGGGGACGGTGTTCGATGGGGGAGGGTGTTCGATGGGGGAGGGTGCTCGATGGGGGAGGGTGTTCGATGGGGGACGGTGTTCGATGGGGGAGGGTGTTCGATGGGGGACGGTGTTCGATGGGGGACGGTATTCGATGGGGGACGGTGTTCGATGGGAGAGGGTATTCGATGGGGGAGGGTGTTCGATGGGGGAGGGTGTCGATGGGGGACGGTGGTCGATGGGGGACGGTGATCGATGGGGGACTGTGTTCGATGGGGGAGGGTGTTCGATGGGGGACGGTGTTCGATGGGAGAGGGTGTTCAATGGGGGAGGGTGTTCGATGGGGGAGGGTGTCGATGGGGGACGGTGGTCGATGGGGGACGGTGATCGATGGGGGACGGTGTTCGATGGGGGACAGTGTTCTATGGGGGAGGGTGTTCGATGGGGGACGGTGTTCGATGGAGGAGGGTGTTCGATGGGGGACGGAGTTCGATGGGGGAGGGTGTTCGATGGGGGACGGTGTTCGATAGGGGAGGGTGTTCGATGGGGGACGGTGTTCGATGGGGGACGGTGGTCGATGGGGGACGGTGATCGATGGGGGACGGTGGTCGATGGGGGACGGTGATCGATGGGGGACGGTGTTCGATGGGGGACGGTGTTCGATGGGGGAGGGTGTTCGATGGGGGACGGTGTTCGATGGAGGAGGGTGTTCGATGGGGGAGGGTGTTCGATGGGGGAGGGTGTTCGATGGGGGACGGTGTTCGATGGAGGAGGGTGTTCGATGGGGGGGACGATGTTCGATGGGGGAGGGTGTTCGATGGGGGAGGGTATTCGATGGGGGACGGTGTTCGATGGGGGAGGGTGTTCGATGGGGGACGGTGTTCGATGGGGGAGGGTGTTCGATGGGAGAGGGTGTTCGAAGGGGGAGGGTGTTCGATGGGGGAGGGTGTTCGATGGGGGAGAGTGTTCGATGGGGGAGGGTGTTCGATGGGGGACGGTGTTCGATGGGGGAGGGTGTTCAATAGGGGAGGGTGTTCGATGGGGGAGGGTGTTCGATGGGGGACGGTGTTCGATGGGGGAGGGTGTTCGATTGGGGACGGTGTTCAATGGGGGACGGTGTTCGATGGGGGACGGTGTTCGATGGGGGGAGGGTGTTCGATGGGGGACGGTGTTCGATGGGGGAGGGTGTTTGATGGGGGACGGTGTTCGATGGGGGAGTGTGTTCAATGGGGGACGGTGTTCGATGGGGGATCGTGTTCGATGGGGGACGGTGTTCGATGGGGGAGGGTGTTCGATGGGGGGAGGGTGTTCGATGGGGGACGGTGTTCGATGGGGGACGGTGTTCGATGGGGGGAGGGTGTTCGATGGGGGAGGATGTTCGATGGGGGACGGTGTTTGATGGGGGAGGATGTTCGATGGGGGAGGGTGTTCGATGGGGGAAGGTGTTCGATGGGGGAGGGTGTTCGATGGGGGAGGGTGTTCGATGGGGGAGGGTGTTCGATGGAGGACGGTGTTCGATGGGGGAGGGTGTTCGATGGGGGACGGTGAACGAGGGGGAGGGTGTTCGATGGGGGAGGGTGCTCGATGGGGGACGGTGTTCGATGGGGGATGGTGTTCGATGGAGGAGGGTGTTCGATGGGGGAGGGTGTTCGATGGGGGAGGGTGTTCGATGGGGGAGGGTGTTCGTTGAGGGAGGGTGTTCGATGGGGGACGGTGTTCGATGGGGGACGGTGTTCGATGGAGGAGGGTGTTCGATGGGGGAGTGTGTTCGATGGGGGACGGTGTTCGATGGGGGACGGTGTTCGATGGAGGAGGGTGTTCGATGGGGGAGGGTGCTCGATGGGGGACGGTGTTCGATGGGGGAGTGTGTTCGATGGGGGAGTGTGTTCGATGGGGGACGGTGTTCGATGGGGGAGTGTGTTCGATGGGGGAGGGTGTTCGATGGGGGACGGTGGTCGATGGGGGACGGTGTTCGATGGGGGAGGGTGTTCGATGGGGGAACGGTGTTCGATGGGGGACGGTGTTCGATGGGGGAGGGTGTTCGATGGGGGAGGGTGTTCGATGGGGGAGGGTGTTCGATGGGGGGAGGGTGTTCGATGGGGGAGGGGGTTCGATGGGGGAGGGTGTTCGATGGGGGACGGTGTTCGATGGGGGAGGGTGTTCGATGGGGGAGGGTGTTCGATGAGGGAGGGTGTTCGATGTGGGAGGGTGTTCGATGGGGGAGGGTGTTCGATGGGGGAGGGTGTTCGATGGGGGAGGGTGTTCGATGGGGGAGGGTGTTCGATGGGGGAGGGTGTTCGATGGGGGAGGGTGTTCGATGGGGGAGGGTGTTCGATGGGGGAGGGTGTTCGATGGGGGAGAGTGTTCGATGGGGGAGGGTGTTCGATGGGGGAGGGTGTTCGATGGGGGAGGGTGTTCGATGGGGGAGGGTGTTCGATGGGGGAGGGTGTTCGATGGGGGACGGTGTTCGATGGGGGACGGTGTTCGATGGGGGAGGGTGTTCGATGGGGGACGGTGTTCGATGGGGGACGGTGGTCGATGGGGGACGGTGATCGATGGGGGACGGTGTTCGATGGGGGACGGTGTTCGATGGGGGAGGGTGTTCAATGGGGGAGGGTGTTCGATGGGGGAGGGTGTCGATGGGGGACGGTGGTCGATGGGGGACGGTGATCGATGGGGGACGGTGTTCGATGGGGGACGGTGTTCGATGGGGGAGGGTGTTCGATGGGGGACGGTGTTCGATGGAGGAGGGTGTTCGATGGGGGACGGAGTTCGATGGGGGAGGGTGTTCGATGGGGGACGGTGTTCGATGGGGGAGGGTGTTCGATGGGGGACGGTGTTCGATGGGGGACGGTGGTCGATGGGGGACGGTGATCGATGGGGGACGGTGGTAGATGGGGGACGGTGATCGATGGGGGACGGTGTTCGATGGGGGACGGTGTTCGATGGGGGAGGGTGTTCGATGGGGGACGGTGTTCGATGGAGGAGGGTGTTCGATGGGGGAGGGTGTTCGATGGGGGAGGGTGTTCGATGGGGGACGGTGTTCGATGGAGGAGGGTGTTCGATGGGGGGGACGATGTTCGATTGGGGAGGGTGTTCGATGGGGGAGGGTATTCGATGGGGGACGGTGTTCGATGGGGGAGGGTGTTCGATGGGGGACGGTGTTCGATGGGGGAGGGTGTTCGATGGGAGAGGGTGTTCGAAGGGGGAGGGTGTTCGATGGGGGAGGGTGTTCGATGGGGGAGAGTGTTCGATGGGGGAGGGTGTTCGATGGGGGACGGTGTTCGATGGGGGAGGGTGTTCAATAGGGGAGGGTGTTCGATGGGGGAGGGTGTTCGATGGGGGACGGTGTTCGATGGGGGAGGGTGTTCGATTGGGGACGGTGTTCAATGGGGGACGGTGTTCGATGGGGGACGGTGTTCGATGGGGGGAGGGTGTTCGATGGGGGACGGTGTTCGATGGGGGAGGGTGTTTGATGGGGGACGGTGTTCGATGGGGGAGTGTGTTCAATGGGGGAGGGTGTTCGATGGGGGATCGTGTTCGATGGGGGACGGTGTTCGATGGGGGAGGGTGTTCGATGGGGGGAGGGTGTTCGATGGGGGACGGTGTTCGATGGGGGACGGTGTTCGATGGGGGGAGGGTGTTCGATGGGGGAGGATGTTCGATGGGGGACGGTGTTTGATGGGGGAGGGTGTTCGATGGGGGAGGGTGTTCGATGGGGGAAGGTGTTCGATGGGGGAGGGTGTTCGATGGGGGAGGGTGTTCGATGGGGGAGGGTGTTCGATGGGGGAGGGTGTTCGATGGGGGAGGGTGTTCGATGGAGGACGGTGTTCGATGGGGGAGGGTGTTCGATGGGGGACGGTGAACGAGGGGGAGGGTGTTCGATGGGGGAGGGTGCTCGATGGGGGACGGTGTTCGATGGGGGAGGGTGTTCGATGGGGGACGGTGTTCGAAGGGGGATGGTGTTCGATGGAGGAGGGTGTTCGATGGGGGAGGGTGTTCGATGGGGGAGGGTGTTCGATGGGGGAGGGTGTTCGATGGGGGACGGTGTTCGATGGGGGACGGTGTTCGATGGGGGAGGGTGTTCGATGGGGGACGGTGTTCGATGGGGGAGGGTGTTCGATGGGGGAGGGTGTTCGATGGGGGACGGTGTTCGATGGGGGAGGGTGTTCGATGGGGGAGGGTGTTCGATGGGGGAGGGTGTTCGATGGGGGAGGGTGTTCGAGGGGGGACGGTGTTCGATGGGGGAGGGTGTTCGATGGAGGAGGGTGTTCGATGGGGGAGGGTGTTCGATGGGGGAGGGTGTTCGATGGAGGAGGGTGTTCGATGGGGGTGGGTGAACGAGGGGGAGGGTGTTCGATGGGGGACGGTGTTCGATGGGGGACGGTGTTCGATGGGGGAGGGTGTTCGATGGGGGACGGTGTTCGATGGGGGAGGGTGTTCGATGGGGGAGGGTGTTCGATGGGGGAGGGTGTTCGATGGGGGACGGTGTTCGATGGGGGAGGGTGTTCGATGGGGGAGGGTGTTCGATGGGGGAGGGTGTTCGATGGGGGACGGTGTTCGAGGGGGGACGGTGTTCGATGGGGGAGGGTGTTCGATGGAGGAGGGTGTTCGATGGGGGAGGGTGTTCGATGGGGGAGGGTGTTCGATGGGGGAGGGTGTTCGATGGGGGACGGTTTTCGATGGAGGAGGGTGTTCGATGGGGGAGAGTGTTCGATGGGGGAGGGTGTTCGATGGGGGACGGTGTTCGATGGGGGACGGTGTTCGATGGGGGAGGGTATTCAATGGGGGACGGTGTTCGATGGGGGACGGTGTTCGATGGGGGTCGGTGTTCGATGTGGGAGGGTGTTCGATGGGGGACGATGTTCGATGGGGAGGGTGTTCGATTGGGGAGGGTGTTCGATGGGGGACGGTGTTCGATGGGGGAGGGTGTTCGATGGGGGACGGTGTTCGATGGGGGACGGTGTTCGATGGGGGAGGGTGTTCGATGGGGGACGGTGTTCGATGGGGGAGGGTGTTCGATGGGGGAGGGTGATCGATGGGGGACGGTGTTCGATGGGGAACGGTGTTCGATGGGGGACGGTGATCGATGGGGGACGGTGTTCGATGGGGGACGGTGTTCGATGGGGGAGGGTGTTCGATGGGGGAGGGTGTTCGATGGGGGTGGGTGTTCGATGGGGGAGGGTGTTCGATGGGGGAGGGTGTTCGATGGGGGACGGTGTTCGATGGAGGACGGTGTTCGATGGGGGAGGGTGTTCGATGTGGGTGGGTGAACGAGGGGGAGGGTGTTCGATGGGGGACGGTGTTCGATGGGGGAGGGTGTTCGATGGGGGAGGGTGTTCGATGGGGGAGGGTGTTCGATGGGGGAGGGTGTTCGATGGGGGACGGTGTTCGATGGGGGAGGGTGTTCGATGGGGGAGGGTGTTCAATGTGGGAGGGTGTTCAATGGGGGAGGGCGTTCGATGGAGGACGGTGATCGATGGGGGATGGTGTTCGATGGGGCAGGGTGTTCGATGGGGGACGGTGTTTGATGAGGGACGGTGTTCAATGGGGGAGGGTGTTAGATGGGGAAGGGTGTTCGATGGGGGACGGTGTTCGATGGGGGACGGTGTTCGATGGGGGAGGGTGTTAGATGGGGGAGGGTGTTCGATGGGGGAGGGTGTTCGATGGGGGACGGTGTTCGAGGGGGGACGGTGTTCGATGGGGGAGGGTGTTCGATGGGGGACGGTGTTCGATGGAGAGGGTGTTCGATGGGGGAAGGTGTTCGATGGGGGAGGGTGTTCAATGGGGGACGGTGTTCGATGGGGGACGGTGTTCGAGGGGGGTCGGTGTTCGATGTGGGAGGGTGTTCGATGGGGGACGATGTTCGATGTGCAGGGTGTTCGATGGGGGAGTGTGTTCGATGGGGGACGGTGTTCGATGGGGGAGGGTGTTTGATGGGGGAGGGTGTTCGATGGGGGCGGGTGTTCGATGGGGGACGGTGTTCGATGGGGGACGGTGTTCGATGGGGGAGGGTGTTCGATGGGGCAGGGTGTTCGATGGGGGAGGGTGTTCGATGGGGGACGGTGTTCGATGGGGGACGGTGTTCGATGGGGGAGGGTGTTCGATGGGGGAGGATGTTCGATGGGGGACGGTGTTCGATGGGGGAGGGTGTTCGATGGGGAACGGTGTTCGATGGGGGACGGTGATCGATGGGGGACGGTGTTCGATGGGGGACGGTGTTCGATGGGGGAGGGTGTTCGATGGGGGAGGGTGTTCGATGGGGGTGGGTGTTCGATAGGGGAGGGTGTTCGACGGGGGAGGGTGTTCGATGGGGGAGGGTGTTCGATGAGGGACGGTGTTCGATGGAGGACGGTGTTCGATGGGGGAGGGTGTTCGATGGAGGACGGTGTTCGATGGGGGAGGGTGTTCGATGGGGGAAGGTGTTCGATGGGGGAGGGTGTTCGATGGGGGATGGTGTTCGATTGGGGAGGGTGTTCGATGGGGGACGGTGTTCGATGGGGGACGGTGTTCGATGGGGGAGGGTGTTCGATGGGGGATGGTGTTCGATGGGGGGAGGGTGTTCGATGGGGGACGGTGTTCGATGGGGGACGGTGTTCGATGGGGGAGGGCGTTCGATGGGGGAGGGTGTTCGATGGGGGACGGTGTTCGATGGGGGAGGGTGTTCGATGGGGGACAGTGTTCGATGGGGGAAGGTGTTCGATGGGGGACGGTGTTTGATGGGGGAGGGTGTTCGATGGGGGAGGGTGTTCGATGGGGGACGGTGTTCGATGGGGGAGGGTGTTCGATGGGGGAGGGTGTTCGATGGGGGAGGGTGTTCAATGTGGGAGGGGGTTCGATGGGGGAGGGCGTTCGATGGGGGACGGTGTTCGATGAGGGAGGGTGTTCGATGGGGGAGGGTGTTCGATGGGGGACGGTGTTCGATGGGGGAGGGCGTTCGATGGGGGACGGTGTTCGATGGGGGAGGGTGTTCGATGGGGGAGGGTGTTCGATGTGGGACGGTGTTCGATGGGGGAGGGTGTTCGATGGAGGACGGTGTTCGATGGGGGAGGGTGTTCGATGGGGGACGGTGAACGAGGGGGAGGGTGTTCGATGGGGGAGGGTGCTCGATGGGGGACGGTGTTCGATGGGGGATGGTGTTCGATGGAGGAGGGTGTTCGATGGGGGAGGGTGTTCGATGGGGGAGGGTGTTCGTTGAGGGAGGGTGTTCGATGGGGGACGGTGTTCGATGGGGGACGGTGTTCGATGGAGGAGGGTGTTCGATGGGGGAGTGTGTTCGATGGGGGACGGTGTTCGATGGGGGACGGTGTTCGATGGAGGAGGGTGTTCGATGGGGGAGGGTGCTCGATGGGGGACGGTGTTCGATGGGGGAGTGTGTTCGATGGGGGACGGTGTTCGATGGGGGAGTGTGTTCGATGGGGGAGGGTGTTCGATGGGGGACGGTGTTCGATGGGGGAGGGTGTTCGATGGGGGACGGTGGTCGATGGGGGACGGTGTTTGATGGGGGAGGGTGTTCGATGGGGGAACGGTGTTCGATGGGGGACGGTGTTCGATGGGGGAGGGTGTTCGATGGGGGAGGGTGTTCGATGGGGGAGGGTGTTCGATGGGGGGAGGGTGTTCGATGGGGGAGGGTGTTCGATGGGGGAGGGTGTTCGATGGGGGACGGTGTTCGATGGGGGAGGGTGTTCGATGGGGGAGGGTGTTCGATGTGGGAGGGTGTTCGATGGGGGAGGGTGTTCGATGGGGGAGGGTGTTCGATGGGGGAGGGTGTTCGATGGGGGAGGGTGTTCGATGGGGGAGGGTGTTCGATGGGGGAGGGTATTCGATGGGGGAGGGTGTTCGATGGGGGAGAGTGTTCGATGGGGGAGGGTGTTCGATGGGGGAGGGTGTTCGATGGGGGAGGGTGTTCGATGGGGGAGGGTGTTCGATGGGGGACGGTGTTCGATGGGGGACGGTGTTCGATGGGGGAGGGTGTTCGATGGGGGACGGTGTTCGATGGGGGACGGTGGTCGATGGGGGACGGTGATCGATGGGGGACGGTGTTCGATGGGGGACGGTGTTCGATGGGGGAGGGTGTTCGATGGGGGACGGTGTTCAATGGGGGAGGGTGTTCGATGGGGGAGGGTGTCGATGGGGGACGGTGGTCGATGGGGGACGGTGATCGATGGGGGACGGTGTTCGATGGGGGACGGTGTTCGATGGGGGAGGGTGTTCGATGGGGGACGGTGTTCGATGGAGGAGGGTGTTCGATGGGGGACGGAGTTCGATGGGGGAGGGTGTTCGATGGGGGACGGTGTTCGATGGGGGAGGGTGTTCGATGGGGGACGGTGTTCGATGGGGGACGGTGGTCGATGGGGGACGGGGATCGATGGGGAACGGTGGTCGATGGGGGACGGTGATCGATGGGGGACGGTGTTCGATGGGGGACGGTGTTCGATGGGGGAGGGTGTTCGATGGGGGACGGTGTTCGATGGAGGAGGGTGTTCGATGGGGGAGGGTGTTCGATGGGGGAGGGTGTTCGATGGGGGACGGTGTTCGATGGAGGAGGGTGTTCGATGGGGGGGACGATGTTCGATGGGGGAGGGTGTTCGATGGGGGAGGGTATTCGATGGGGTACGGTGTTCGATGGGGGAGGGTGTTCGATGGGGGAGGGTGTTCGATGGGGGACGGTGTTCGATGGGGGAGGGTGTTCGATGGGAGAGGGTGTTCGAAGGGGGAGGGTGTTCGATGGGGGAGGGTGTTCGATGGGGGAGAGTGTTCGATGGGGGAGGGTGTTCGATGGGGGACGGTGTTCGATGGGGGAGGGTGTTCAATAGGGGAGGGTGTTCGATGGGGGAGGGTGTTCGATGGGGGACGGTGTTCGATGGGGGAGGCTGTTCGATTGGGGACGGTGTTCAATGGGGGACGGTGTTCGATGGGGGACGGTGTTCGATGGGGGGAGGGTGTTCGATGGGGGACGGTGTTCGATGGGGGAGGGTGTTTGATGGGGGACGGTGTTCGATGGGGGAGTGTGTTCAATGGGGGAGGGTGTTCGATGGGGGATCGTGTTCGATGGGGGACGGTGTTCGATGGGGGAGGGTGTTCGATGGGGGGAGGGTGTTCGATGGGGGACGGTGTTCGATGGGGGACGGTGTTCGATGGGGGGAGGGTGTTCGATGGGGGACGGTGTTTGATGGGGGAGGGTGTTCGATGGGGGAGGGTGTTCGATGGGGGAAGGTGTTCGATGGGGGAGGGTGTTCGATGGGGGAGGGTGTTCGATGGGGGAGGGTGTTCGATGGGGGAGGGTGTTCGATGGAGGACGGTGTTCGATGGGGGAGGGTGTTCGATGGGGGACGGTGAACGAGGGGGAGGGTGTTCGATGGGGGAGGGTGCTCGATGGGGGACGGTGTTCGATGGGGGAGGGTGTTCGATGGGGGACGGTGTTCGATGGGGGATGGTGTTCGATGGAGGAGGGTGTTCGATGGGGGAGGGTGTTCGATGGGGGAGGGTGTTCGATGGGGGAGGGTGTTCGATGGGGGTGGGTGAACGAGGGGGAGGGTGTTCGATGGGGGACGGTGTTCGATGGGGGACGGTGTTCGATGGGGGACGGTGTTCGATGGGGGAGGGTGTTCGATGGGGGACGGTGTTCGATGGAGAGGGTGTTCGATGGGGGAAGGTGTTCGATGGGGGAGGGTGTTCAATGGGGGACGGTGTTCGATGGGGGACGGTGTTCGAGGGGGGTCGGTGTTCGATGTGGGAGGGTGTTCGATGGGGGACGATGTTCGATGTGCAGGGTGTTCGATGGGGGAGTGTGTTCGATGGGGGACGGTGTTCGATGGGGGAGGGTGTTTGATGGGGGAGGGTGTTCGATGGGGGCGGGTGTTCGATGGGGGACGGTGTTCGATGGGGGACGGTGTTCGATGGGGGACGGTGTTCGATGGGGCAGGGTGTTCGATGGGGGAGGGTGTTCGATGGGGGACGGTGTTCGATGGGGGACGGTGTTCGATGGGGGACGGTGTTCGATGGGGGAGGGTGTTCGATGGGGGAGGATGTTCGATGGGGGACGGTGTTCGATGGGGGAGGGTGTTCGATGGGGAACGGTGTTCGATGGGGGACGGTGATCGATGGGGGACGGTGTTCGATGGGGGACGGTGTTCGATGGGGGAGGGTGTTCGATGGGGGACGGTGTTCAATGTGGGAGGGGGTTCGATGGGGGAGGGCGTTCGATGGGGGAGGGTGTTCGATGGGGGAGGGTGTTCGATGGGGGAGGGTGTTCGATGGGGGACGGTGTTCGATGGGGGAGGGCGTTCGATGGGGGAGGGTGTTCGATGTGGGACGGTGTTCGATGGGGACGGTGTTCGATGTGGGACGGTGTTCGATGGGGGACGGTGTTCGTTGGGGGAGGGTGTTCAATGGGGGACTGTGTTCGATGTGGGAGGGTGTTCGATGGGGGACGGTGTTCGATGGGGGAAGGTGTTCGATGGGGGACGGTGTTCGATGGGGGAAGGTGTTCGATGGGGGACGGTGATCGATGGGGGAGTGTGTTCGATTGGGGAGGGTGTTCGATGGGTGACGGTGTTCGATGGGGGACGGTGTTCGATGGGGGACGGTGTTCGATGGGGGAGGGTGTTCGATGGGGGGACGGTGTTCGATGGGGGAGGGTGCTCGATGTGGGACGGTGTTCGATGGGGGACGGTGTTCGTTGGGGGAGGGTGTTCAATGGGGGACTGTGTTCGATGTGGGAGGGTGTTCGATGGGGGACGGTGTTCGATGGGGGAAGGTGTTCGATGGGGGACGGTGTTCGATGGGGGAAGGTGTTCGATGGGGGACGGTGATCGATGGGGGAGTGTGTTCGATGGGGGAGGGCGTTCGATGGGGGACGGTGTTCGATGGGGGAGGGTGTTCGATGGGGGAGGGTGTTCGATGGGGGACGGTGTTCGATGGGGGAGGGCGTTCGATGGGGGAGGGTGTTCGATGTGGGACGGTGTTCAATGGGGGACGGTGTTCGATGGGGACGGTGTTCGATGTGGGACGGTGTTCGATGGGGGACGGTGTTCGTTGGGGGAGGGTGTTCAATGGGGGACGGTGTTCGATGTGGGAGGGTGTTCGATGTGGGAGGGTGTTCGATGGGGGACGGTGTTCGATGGGGGAAGGTGTTCGATGGGGGACGGTGTTTGATGGGGGAAGGTGTTCGATGGGGGACGGTGATCGATGGGGGAGTGTGTTCGATTGGGGAGGGTGTTCGATGGGTGACGGTGTTCGATGGGGGAGGGTGTTCGATGGGGGACGGTGTTCGATGGGGGAGGGTGTTCGATGGGGGGACGGTGTTCGATGGGGGAGGGTGCTCGATGGGGGAGGGTGTTTGATGGGGGACGGTGTTCGATGGGGGAGGGTGCTCGATGGGGGAGGGTGTTCGATGGGGGACGGTGTTCGATGGGGGAGGGTGTTCGATGGGGGAGGGTGTTCGATGGGGGAGGGTGTTCGATGGGGGACGGTGGTCGATGGGGGAGGGTGTTCGATGGGGGAGGGTGTTCGATGGGGGACGGTGTTCGATGGGGGAGGGTGTCCGATGGGGGAGGGTGTTCGATGGGGGACGGTGTTCGATGGAGGAGGGTGTTCGATGGGGGACGGTGTTCGATGGGGGAGGGTGTTCGATGGGGGGACGGTGTTCGATGGGGGAGGGTGTTCGATGGGGGACGGTGGTCGATGGGGGAGGGTGTTCAATAGGGGACGGTGTTCGATGGGGGACGGTGTTCGATGGGGGAGGGTGTTCGATGGGGGAGGGTGTTCGATGGGGGAGGGTGTTCGATGGGGGACGGTGTTCGATGGGGGACGGTGTTCGATGGGGGTGGGTGTTCGATGGGGGTGGGTGTTCGATGGAGGAGGGTGTTCGATGGGGGAGGGTGTTCGATGGGGGATGGTGTTCGATGGGGGATGGTGTTCGATGGGGGAGGGTGTTCTATGGGGGAGGGTGGTCGATGGGGGAGGGTGTTCGATGGGGGACGGTGTTCGATGGGGGAGGGTGTTCGATGGGGGACGGTGTACGATGGGGGAGGGTGTTCGATGGGGGTGGGTGAACGAGGGGGAGGGTGTTCGATGGAGGACGGTGATCGATGGGGGAGGGTGTTCGATGGGGGACGGTGTTCGATGGGGCAGGGTGTTCGATGTGGGACGGTGTTCAATGGGGGACGGTGTTCGATGGGGACGGTGTTCGATGTGGGACGGTGTTCGATGGGGGACGGTGTTCGTTGGGGGAGGGTGTTCGATGAGGGAGGGTGTTCGATGGGGGAGGGTGTTCGATGGGGGAGGGTGCTCGATGGGGGACGGTGTTCGATGGGGGGACGGTGTTCGATGAGGGAGGGTGTTCGATGGGGGAGGGTGTTCGATGGGGGAGGGTGCTCGATGGGGGACGGTGTTCGATGGGGGAGGGTGTTCGATGGGGGAGGGTGTTCGATGGGGGACGGTGTTCGATGAGGGAGGGTGTTCGATGGGGGACGGTGTTCGATGGGGGACGGTGTTCGATGGGGGAGAGTGTTCGATGGGGGAGGGTTTTCGATGGGGGAGGGTGTTCGATGGGGGATGATGTTCGATTGGGGGAGGGTGTTCGATGGGGGATGGTGTTCGATGGGAGAGGGTGTTCGATGGGGGAGGGTGTTCGATTGGGGGAGGGTGTTCGATGGGGGATGGTGTTCGATGGGAGAGGGTGTTCGATGGGGGAGGGTGTTCGATGGGGGAAGGTGTTCGATGGGGGAGGGTGTTCGATGGGAGAGGGTGTTCGATGGGGGAGGGTGTTCGATGGGGGAGGGTGTTCGATGGAGGAGGGTGTTCGATGGGGGACGGTGTTCGATGGGGGACGGTGTTCGATGGGGGAAGGTGTTCGAAGGGGGATGGTGTTCGATGGGAGAGGGTGTTCGATGGGGGAGGGTGTTCGATGGGGGAGGGTGATCGATGGGGGAGGGTGTTCTATGGGGGACGGTGTTCGAGGGGGGACGGTGTTCGATGGGGGACGGTGTTCGATGGGGGACGGTGTTCGATGGGGGAAGGTGTTCGAAGGGGGATGGTGTTCGATGGGGGACGGTGTTCGATTGGGGAGGGTGTTCAATGGGGGACGGTGTTCGATGCGGGAGGGTGTTCGATGGGGGAGGGTGTTCGAAGGGGGAGGGTGTTCGATGGGGGAGGGTGTTCGATGGGGGAGGGTGTTCGATGGGGGAGGGTGTTCGATGGGGGACGGTGTTCGATGGGGGAGGGTGTTCAATAGGGGAGGGTGTTCGATGGGGGAGGGTGTTCGATGGGGGACGGTGTTCGATGGGGGAGGCTGTTCGATTGGGGACGGTGTTCAATGGGGGACGGTGTTCGATGGGGGACGGTGTTCGATGGGGGGAGGGTGTTCGATGGGGGACGGTGTTCGATGGGGGAGGGTGTTTGATGGGGGACGGTGTTCGATGGGGGAGTGTGTTCAATGGGGGAGGGTGTTCGATGGGGGATCGTGTTCGATGGGGGACGGTGTTCGATGGGGGAGGGTGTTCGATGGGGGGAGGGTGTTCGATGGGGGACGGTGTTCGATGGGGGACGGTGTTCGATGGGGGGAGGGTGTTCGATGGGGGAGGATGTTCGATGGGGGACGGTGTTTGATGGGGGACGGTGTTCGATGGGGGAGGGTGTTCGATGGGGGAAGGTGTTCGATGGGGGAGGGTGTTCGATGGGGGAGGGTGTTCGATGGGGGAGGGTGTTCGATGGGGGAGGGTGTTCGATGGAGGACGGTGTTCGATGGGGGAGGGTGTTCGATGGGGGACGGTGAACGAGGGGGAGGGTGTTCGATGGGGGAGGGTGCTCGATGGGGGACGGTGTTCGATGGGGGAGGGTGTTCGATGGGGGACGGTGTTCGATGGGGGATGGTGTTCGATGGAGGAGGGTGTTCGATGGGGGAGGGTGTTCGATGGGGGAGGGTGTTCGATGGGGGAGGGTGTTCGATGGGGGTGGGTGAACGAGGGGGAGGGTGTTCGATGGGGGACGGTGTTCGATGGGGGACGGTGTTCGATGGGGGACGGTGTTCGATGGGGGAGGGTGTTCGATGGGGGACGGTGTTCGATGGAGAGGGTGTTCGATGGGGGAAGGTGTTCGATGGGGGAGGGTGTTCAATGGGGGACGGTGTTCGATGGGGGACGGTGTTCGAGGGGGGTCGGTGTTCGATGTGGGAGGGTGTTCGATGGGGGACGATGTTCGATGTGCAGGGTGTTCGATGGGGGAGTGTGTTCGATGGGGGACGGTGTTCGATGGGGGAGGGTGTTTGATGGGGGAGGGTGTTCGATGGGGGCGGGTGTTCGATGGGGGACGGTGTTCGATGGGGGACGGTGTTCGATGGGGGACGGTGTTCGATGGGGCAGGGTGTTCGATGGGGGAGGGTGTTCGATGGGGGACGGTGTTCGATGGGGGACGGTGTTCGATGGGGGACGGTGTTCGATGGGGGAGGGTGTTCGATGGGGGAGGATGTTCGATGGGGGACGGTGTTCGATGGGGGAGGGTGTTCGATGGGGAACGGTGTTCGATGGGGGACGGTGATCGATGGGGGACGGTGTTCGATGGGGGAGGGTGTTCGATGGGGGACGGTGTTCAATGTGGGAGGGGGTTCGATGGGGGAGGGCGTTCGATGGGGGAGGGTGTTCGATGGGGGAGGGTGTTCGATGGGGGAGGGTGTTCGATGGGGGACGGTGTTCGATGGGGGAGGGCGTTCGATGGGGGAGGGTGTTCGATGTGGGACGGTGTTCGATGGGGACGGTGTTCGATGTGGGACGGTGTTCGATGGGGGACGGTGTTCGTTGGGGGAGGGTGTTCAATGGGGGACTGTGTTCGATGTGGGAGGGTGTTCGATGGGGGACGGTGTTCGATGGGGGAAGGTGTTCGATGGGGGACGGTGTTCGATGGGGGAAGGTGTTCGATGGGGGACGGTGATCGATGGGGGAGTGTGTTCGATTGGGGAGGGTGTTCGATGGGTGACGGTGTTCGATGGGGGACGGTGTTCGATGGGGGACGGTGTTCGATGGGGGAGGGTGTTCGATGGGGGGACGGTGTTCGATGGGGGAGGGTGCTCGATGTGGGACGGTGTTCGATGGGGGACGGTGTTCGTTGGGGGAGGGTGTTCAATGGGGGACTGTGTTCGATGTGGGAGGGTGTTCGATGGGGGACGGTGTTCGATGGGGGAAGGTGTTCGATGGGGGACGGTGTTCGATGGGGGAAGGTGTTCGATGGGGGACGGTGATCGATGGGGGAGTGTGTTCGATGGGGGAGGGCGTTCGATGGGGGACGGTGTTCGATGGGGGAGGGTGTTCGATGGGGGAGGGTGTTCGATGGGGGACGGTGTTCGATGGGGGAGGGCGTTCGATGGGGGAGGGTGTTCGATGTGGGACGGTGTTCAATGGGGGACGGTGTTCGATGGGGACGGTGTTCGATGTGGGACGGTGTTCGATGGGGGACGGTGTTCGTTGGGGGAGGGTGTTCAATGGGGGACGGTGTTCGATGTGGGAGGGTGTTCGATGTGGGAGGGTTTTCGATGGGGGACGGTGTTCGATGGGGGAAGGTGTTCGATGGGGGACGGTGTTTGATGGGGGAAGGTGTTCGATGGGGGACGGTGATCGATGGGGGAGTGTGTTCGATTGGGGAGGGTGTTCGATGGGTGACGGTGTTCGATGGGGGAGGGTGTTCGATGGGGGACGGTGTTCGATGGGGGAGGGTGTTCGATGGGGGGACGGTGTTCGATGGGGGAGGGTGCTCGATGGGGGAGGGTGTTTGATGGGGGACGGTGTTCGATGGGGGAGGGTGCTCGATGGGGGAGGGTGTTCGATGGGGGACGGTGTTCGATGGGGGAGGGTGTTCGATGGGGGAGGGTGTTCGATGGGGGAGGGTGTTCGATGGGGGACGGTGGTCGATGGGGGAGGGTGTTCGATGGGGGAGGGTGTTCGATGGGGGACGGTGTTCGATGGGGGAGGGTGTCCGATGGGGGAGGGTGTTCGATGGGGGACGGTGTTCGATGGAGGAGGGTGTTCGATGGGGGACGGTGTTCGATGGGGGAGGGTGTTCGATGGGGGGACGGTGTTCGATGGGGGAGGGTGTTCGATGGGGGACGGTGGTCGATGGGGGAGGGTGTTCAATAGGGGACGGTGTTCGATGGGGGACGGTGTTCGATGGGGGAGGGTGTTCGATGGGGGAGGGTGTTCGATGGGGGAGGGTGTTCGATGGGGGACGGTGTTCGATGGGGGACGGTGTTCGATGGGGGTGGGTGTTCGATGGGGGTGGGTGTTCGATGGAGGAGGGTGTTCGATGGGGGAGGGTGTTCGATGGGGGATGGTGTTCGATGGGGGATGGTGTTCGATGGGGGAGGGTGTTCTATGGGGGAGGGTGGTCGATGGGGGAGGGTGTTCGATGGGGGACGGTGTTCGATGGGGGAGGGTGTTCGATGGGGGACGGTGTACGATGGGGGAGGGTGTTCGATGGGGGTGGGTGAACGAGGGGGAGGGTGTTCGATGGAGGACGGTGATCGATGGGGGAGGGTGTTCGATGGGGGACGGTGTTCGATGGGGCAGGGTGTTCGATGTGGGACGGTGTTCAATGGGGGACGGTGTTCGATGGGGACGGTGTTCGATGTGGGACGGTGTTCGATGGGGGACGGTGTTCGTTGGGGGAGGGTGTTCGATGAGGGAGGGTGTTCGATGGGGGAGGGTGTTCGATGGGGGAGGGTGCTCGATGGGGGACGGTGTTCGATGGGGGGACGGTGTTCGATGAGGGAGGGTGTTCGATGGGGGAGGGTGTTCGATGGGGGAGGGTGCTCGATGGGGGACGGTGTTCGATGGGGGAGGGTGTTCGATGGGGGAGGGTGTTCGATGGGGGACGGTGTTCGATGAGGGAGGGTGTTCGATGGGGGACGGTGTTCGATGGGGGACGGTGTTCGATGGGGGAGAGTGTTCGATGGGGGAGGGTTTTCGATGGGGGAGGGTGTTCGATGGGGGATGATGTTCGATTGGGGGAGGGTGTTCGATGGGGGATGGTGTTCGATGGGAGAGGGTGTTCGATGGGGGAGGGTGTTCGATTGGGGGAGGGTGTTCGATGGGGGATGGTGTTCGATGGGAGAGGGTGTTCGATGGGGGAGGGTGTTCGATGGGGGAAGGTGTTCGATGGGGGAGGGTGTTCGATGGGAGAGGGTGTTCGATGGGGGAGGGTGTTCGATGGGGGAGGGTGTTCGATGGAGGAGGGTGTTCGATGGGGGACGGTGTTCGATGGGGGACGGTGTTCGATGGGGGAAGGTGTTCGAAGGGGGATGGTGTTCGATGGGAGAGGGTGTTCGATGGGGGAGGGTGTTCGATGGGGGAGGGTGATCGATGGGGGAGGGTGTTCTATGGGGGACGGTGTTCGAGGGGGGACGGTGTTCGATGGGGGACGGTGTTCGATGGGGGACGGTGTTCGATGGGGGAAGGTGTTCGAAGGGGGATGGTGTTCGATGGGGGACGGTGTTCGATTGGGGAGGGTGTTCAATGGGGGACGGTGTTCGATGCGGGAGGGTGTTCGATGGGGGAGGGTGTTCGATGGAGGAGGGTGTTCGATGGGGAACGGTGTTCGATGGGGGAGGGTGTTCGATGGGGGGACGGTGTTCGATGGGGGAGGGTGTTCGATGGGGGACGGTGTTCAATGGGGGAGGGTGTTCGATGGGGGGACGGTGTTCGATGGGAGAGAGTGTTCGATGGGGGACGGTGTTCGATGAGGGATGGTGTTCGATGGGGAGGGGTGTTCGATGGGGGAGGGTGTTCGATGGGGGAGGGTGTTCGATGGGGGAGGGTGTTCGATGGGGGACGGTGTTCGAGGGGAGACGGTGTTCGATGGGGGAGGGTGTTCGATGGGGGACGGTGTTCGATGGGGGACGGTGTTCGATGGGGGAGGGTGTTCGATGGGGGACGGTTTTCGATGGAGGAGGGTGTTCGATGGGGGAGAGTGTTCGATGGGGGAGGGTGTTCGATGGGGGAAGGTGTTCGATGGGGGAGGGTGTTCGACGGGGGAACGGTGTTCGATGGGGGACGGTGTTCGATGGGGGTCGGTGTTCGATGGGGGAGGGTGTTCGATGGGGGACGGTGTTCGATGGGGGACGGTGTTCGATGGGGGAGGGTGTTCGATGGGGGACGGTTTTCGATGGAGGAGGGTGTTCGATGGGGGAGAGTGTTCGATGGGGGAGGGTGTTCGATGGGGGACGGTGTTCGATGGGAGAGGGTGTTCGATGGGGGAAGGTGTTCGATGGGGGAGGGTGTTCGATGGGGGACGGTGTTCGATGGGGGACGGTGTTCGATGGGGGTCGGTGTTCGATGTGGGAGGGTGTTCGATGGGGGACGATGTTCGATGGGGAGGGTGTTCGATGGGGGAGGGTGTTCGATGGGGGACGGTGTTCGATGGGGGAGGGTGTTCGATGGGGGAGGGTGTTTGATGGGGGAGGGTGTTTGATGGGGGAGGGTGTTTGATGGGGGAGGGTGTTCGATGGGGGACGGTGTTCGTTGGGGGACGGTGTTCGATGGGGGGCGGTGTTCGATGGGGGAGGGTGTTCGATGGGGGAGGGTGTTCGATGGGGAACGGTGTTCGATGAGGGAGGGTGTTCGATGGGGGACGGTGTTCGATGGGGGACGGTGTTCGATGGGGGAGGGTGTTCGATGGGGGAGGGTGTTCGATGGGGGACGGTGTTCGATGGGGGAGGGTGTTCGATGGGGGAGGGTGTTCGATGGGGAACGGTGTTCGATGGGGGACGGTGATCGATGGGGGACGGTGTTCGATGGGGGACGGTGTTCGATGGGGGAGGGTGTTCGATGGGGGACGGTGTTCGATGGGGGAGGGTGTTCGTTGGGGGTGGGTGAACGAGGGGGAGGGTGTTCGATGGGGGAAGGTGTTCGATGGGGGAGGGTGTTCGATGGGGGATGGTGTTCGATTGGGGAGGGTGTTCGATGGGGGACGGTGTTCGATGGGGGACGGTGTTCGATGGGGGATGGTGTTCGATGGGGGATGGTGTTCGATGGGGGACGGTGTTCGATGGGGGATGGTGTTCGATGGGGAACGGTGTTCGATGGGGGATGGTGTTCGATGGGGGAGGGTGTTCGATGGGAGACGGTGTTCGATGGGGGAGGGTGTTCGATGGGGGACGGTGTTCGATGGGGGAGGGTGTTCGATGGGGGAGGGTGTTCGATGGGGGGAGGGTGTTCGATGGGGGACGGTGTTCGATGGGGAACGGTGTTCGATGGGGGATGGTGTTCGATGGGGGAGGGTGTTCGATGGGAGACGGTGTTCGATGGGGGAGGGTGTTCGATGGGGGAGGGTGTTCGATGGGGGAGGGTGTTCGATGGGGGATGGTGTTCGATGGCGGAGGGTGTTCGATGGGGGAGGGTGTTCGATGGGAGAGGGTGTTCGATGGGGGAGGGTGTTCGATGGGGGAGGGTGTTCGATGGGAGAGGGTGTTCGATGGGGGAGGGTGTTCGATGGGGGACGGTGTTCGATGGGGGAGGGTGTTCGATGGGGGATGGTGTTCGATTGGGGGAGGGTGTTCGATGGGGGATGGTGTTCGATGGGGGAGGGTGTTCGATGGGGGACGGTGTTCGATGGGGGAGGGTGTTCGTTGGGGGAGGGTGTTCGATGGGGGAGGGTGTTCGATGGGGGAGGGTGTTCGATGGGGGATGGTGTTCGATGGGGGAGGGTGTTCGATGGGGGAGGGTGTTCGATGGGAGAGGGTGTTCGATGGGGGAGGGTGTACGATGGGGGAGGGTGTTCGATGGGAGAGGGTGTTCGATGGGGGAGGGTGTTCGATGGGGGAAGGTGTTCGATGGGGGAGGGTGTTCGATGGGGGACGGTGTTCGATGGGGGAGGGTGTTCGATGGGGGACGGTGTTCGATGGGGGAAGGTGTTCGATGGGGGACGGTGTTCGATAGGGGAGGGTGTGCGATGTGGGAGGGTGTTCGATGGGGGATGGTGTTCGATGGGGGAGGGTGTTCGATGGGGGGAGGGTGTTCGATGGGGGACGGTTTTCGATGGGGGACGGTGTTCGATGGGGGAGGGTGTTCGATGGGGGACGGTGTTCGATGGGTGACGGTGTTCGATGGGGGAGGGTGTTCGATGGGGGAGGGTGTTCGATGGGGGACGGTGTTCGATGGGTGACGGTGTTCGATGGGGGGAGGGTGTTCGATGGGGGAGGGTGTTCGATGGGGGAGGGTGTTCGATGGAGGAGGGTGTTCGATGGGGGAGGGTGTTCGATGGGGGAGTGTGTTCGATGGGGGAGGGTGTTCGATGGGGGAGTGTGTTCGATGGGGGAGGGTGTTCGATAGGGGAGTGTGTTCGATGGGGGAGGGTGTTCGATGGGGGAGGGTGTTCGATGGGGGAGGGTGTTCGATGTGGGAGGGTGTTCGATGGGTGACGGTGTTCGATGGGGGACGGTGTTCGATGGGGGAGGGTGTTCGATGGGGGAGTGTGTTCGATTGGGGGGGGTGTTCGATGGGGGAGGGTGTTCGATGGGGGACGGTGTTCGATGGGGGAGGGTGTTCGATGGGGGTGAGTGTTCGATGGGGGAGTGTGTTCGATGGGGGAGGGTGTTCGATGGGGGAGGGTGTTCGATGTGTGACTGTGTTCGATGTGTGACGGTGTTCGATGGGGGACGGTGTTCGATGGGGGAGGGTGTTCGATGGGGGGACGGTGTTCGATGGGGGAGGGTGCTCGATGTGGGACGGTGTTCGATGGGGGACGGTGTTCGTTGGGGGAGGGTGTTCAATGGGGGACTGTGTTCGATGTGGGAGGGTGTTCGATGGGGGACGGTGTTCGATGGGGGAAGGTGTTCGATGGGGGACGGTGTTCGATGGGGGAAGGTGTTCGATGGGGGACGGTGATCGATGGGGGAGTGTGTTCGATGGGGGAGGGCGTTCGATGGGGGACGGTGTTCGATGGGGGAGGGTGTTCGATGGGGGAGGGTGTTCGATGGGGGACGGTGTTCGATGGGGGAGGGCGTTCGATGGGGGAGGGTGTTCGATGTGGGACGGTGTTCAATGGGGGACGGTGTTCGATGGGGACGGTGTTCGATGTGGGACGGTGTTCGATGGGGGACGGTGTTCGTTGGGGGAGGGTGTTCAATGGGGGACGGTGTTCGATGTGGGAGGGTGTTCGATGTGGGAGGGTTTTCGATGGGGGACGGTGTTCGATGGGGGAAGGTGTTCGATGGGGGACGGTGTTTGATGGGGGAAGGTGTTCGATGGGGGACGGTGATCGATGGGGGAGTGTGTTCGATTGGGGAGGGTGTTCGATGGGTGACGGTGTTCGATGGGGGAGGGTGTTCGATGGGGGACGGTGTTCGATGGGGGAGGGTGTTCGATGGGGGGACGGTGTTCGATGGGGGAGGGTGCTCGATGGGGGAGGGTGTTTGATGGGGGACGGTGTTCGATGGGGGAGGGTGCTCGATGGGGGAGGGTGTTCGATGGGGGACGGTGTTCGATGGGGGAGGGTGTTCGATGGGGGAGGGTGTTCGATGGGGGAGGGTGTTCGATGGGGGACGGTGGTCGATGGGGGAGGGTGTTCGATGGGGGAGGGTGTTCGATGGGGGACGGTGTTCGATGGGGGAGGGTGTCCGATGGGGGAGGGTGTTCGATGGGGGACGGTGTTCGATGGAGGAGGGTGTTCGATGGGGGACGGTGTTCGATGGGGGAGGGTGTTCGATGGGGGGACGGTGTTCGATGGGGGAGGGTGTTCGATGGGGGACGGTGGTCGATGGGGGAGGGTGTTCAATAGGGGACGGTGTTCGATGGGGGACGGTGTTCGATGGGGGAGGGTGTTCGATGGGGGAGGGTGTTCGATGGGGGAGGGTGTTCGATGGGGGACGGTGTTCGATGGGGGACGGTGTTCGATGGGGGTGGGTGTTCGATGGGGGTGGGTGTTCGATGGAGGAGGGTGTTCGATGGGGGAGGGTGTTCGATGGGGGATGGTGTTCGATGGGGGATGGTGTTCGATGGGGGAGGGTGTTCTATTGGGGAGGGTGGTCGATGGGGGAGGGTGTTCGATGGGGGACGGTGTTCGATGGGGGAGGGTGTTCGATGGGGGACGGTGTACGATGGGGGAGGGTGTTCGATGGGGGTGGGTGAACGAGGGGGAGGGTGTTCGATGGAGGACGGTGATCGATGGGGGAGGGTGTTCGATGGGGGACGGTGTTCGATGGGGCAGGGTGTTCGATGTGGGACGGTGTTCAATGGGGGACGGTGTTCGATGGGGACGGTGTTCGATGTGGGACGGTGTTCGATGGGGGACGGTGTTCGTTGGGGGAGGGTGTTCGATGAGGGAGGGTGTTCGATGGGGGAGGGTGTTCGATGGGGGAGGGTGCTCGATGGGGGACGGTGTTCGATGGGGGGACGGTGTTCGATGAGGGAGGGTGTTCGATGGGGGAGGGTGTTCGATGGGGGAGGGTGCTCGATGGGGGACGGTGTTCGATGGGGGAGGGTGTTCGATGGGGGAGGGTGTTCGATGGGGGACGGTGTTCGATGAGGGAGGGTGTTCGATGGGGGACGGTGTTCGATGGGGGACGGTGTTCGATGGGGGAGAGTGTTCGATGGGGGAGGGTTTTCGATGGGGGAGGGTGTTCGATGGGGGATGATGTTCGATTGGGGGAGGGTGTTCGATGGGGGATGGTGTTCGATGGGAGAGGGTGTTCGATGGGGGAGGGTGTTCGATTGGGGGAGGGTGTTCGATGGGGGATGGTGTTCGATGGGAGAGGGTGTTCGATGGGGGAGGGTGTTCGATGGGGGAAGGTGTTCGATGGGGGAGGGTGTTCGATGGGAGAGGGTGTTCGATGGGGGAGGGTGTTCGATGGGGGAGGGTGTTCGATGGAGGAGGGTGTTCGATGGGGGACGGTGTTCGATGGGGGACGGTGTTCGATGGGGGAAGGTGTTCGAAGGGGGATGGTGTTCGATGGGAGAGGGTGTTCGATGGGGGAGGGTGTTCGATGGGGGAGGGTGATCGATAGGGGAGGGTGTTCTATGGGGGACGGTGTTCGAGGGGGGACGGTGTTCGATGGGGGACGGTGTTCGATGGGGGACGGTGTTCGATGGGGGAAGGTGTTCGAAGGGGGATGGTGTTCGATGGGGGACGGTGTTCGATTGGGGAGGGTGTTCAATGGGGGACGGTGTTCGATGCGGGAGGGTGTTCGATGGGGGAGGGTGTTCGATGGAGGAGGGTGTTCGATGGGGAACGGTGTTCGATGGGGGAGGGTGTTCGATGGGGGGACGGTGTTCGATGGGGGAGGGTGTTCGATGGGGGACGGTGTTCAATGGGGGAGGGTGTTCGATGGGGGGACGGTGTTCGATGGGAGAGAGTGTTCGATGGGGGACGGTGTTCGATGAGGGATGGTGTTCGATGGGGAGGGGTGTTCGATGGGGGAGGGTGTTCGATGGGGGAGGGTGTTCGATGGGGGAGGGTGTTCGATGGGGGACGGTGTTCGAGGGGAGACGGTGTTCGATGGGGGAGGGTGTTCGATGGGGGACGGTGTTCGATGGGGGACGGTGTGCGATGGGGGAGGGTGTTCGATGGGGGACGGTTTTCGATGGAGGAGGGTGTTCGATGGGGGAGAGTGTTCGATGGGGGAGGGTGTTCGATGGGGGAAGGTGTTCGATGGGGGAGGGTGTTCGACGGGGGAACGGTGTTCGATGGGGGACGGTGTTCGATGGGGGTCGGTGTTCGATGGGGGAGGGTGTTCGATGGGGGACGGTGTTCGATGGGGGACGGTGTTCGATGGGGGAGGGTGTTCGATGGGGGACGGTTTTCGATGGAGGAGGGTGTTCGATGGGGGAGAGTGTTCGATGGGGGAGGGTGTTCGATGGGGGACGGTGTTCGATGGGAGAGGGTGTTCGATGGGGGAAGGTGTTCGATGGGGGAGGGTGTTCGATGGGGGACGGTGTTCGATGGGGGACGGTGTTCGATGGGGGTCGGTGTTCGATGTGGGAGGGTGTTCGATGGGGGACGATGTTCGATGGGGAGGGTGTTCGATGGGGGAGGGTGTTCGATGGGGGACGGTGTTCGATGGGGGAGGGTGTTCGATGGGGGAGGGTGTTTGATGGGGGAGGGTGTTTGATGGGGGAGGGTGTTTGATGGGGGAGGGTGTTCGATGGGGGACGGTGTTCGTTGGGGGACGGTGTTCGATGGGGGGCGGTGTTCGATGGGGGAGGGTGTTCGATGGGGGAGGGTGTTCGATGGGGAACGGTGTTCGATGAGGGAGGGTGTTCGATGGGGGACGGTGTTCGATGGGGGACGGTGTTCGATGGGGGAGGGTGTTCGATGGGGGAGGGTGTTCGATGGGGGACGGTGTTCGATGGGGGAGGGTGTTCGATGGGGGAGGGTGTTCGATGGGGAACGGTGTTCGATGGGGGACGGTGATCGATGGGGGACGGTGTTCGATGGGGGACGGTGTTCGATGGGGGAGGGTGTTCGATGGGGGACGGTGTTCGATGGGGGAGGGTGTTCGTTGGGGGTGGGTGAACGAGGGGGAGGGTGTTCGATGGGGGAAGGTGTTCGATGGGGGAGGGTGTTCGATGGGGGATGGTGTTCGATTGGGGAGGGTGTTCGATGGGGGACGGTGTTCGATGGGGGACGGTGTTCGATGGGGGATGGTGTTCGATGGGGGAGGGTGTTCGATGGGGGACGGTGTTCGATGGGGGAGGGTGTTCGATGGGAGACGGTGTTCGATGGGGGAGGGTGTTCGATGGGGGACGGTGTTCGATGGGGGAGGGTGTTCGATGGGGGAGGGTGTTCGATGGGGGGAGGGTGTTCGATGGGGGACGGTGTTCGATGGGGAACGGTGTTCGATGGGGGATGGTGTTCGATGGGGGAGGGTGTTCGATGGGAGACGGTGTTCGATGGGGGAGGGTGTTCGATGGGGGAGGGTGTTCGATGGGGGAGGGTGTTCGATGGGGGATGGTGTTCGATGGCGGAGGGTGTTCGATGGGGGAGGGTGTTCGATGGGAGAGGGTGTTCGATGGGGGAGGGTGTTCGATGGGGGAGGGTGTTCGATGGGAGAGGGTGTTCGATGGGGGAGGGTGTTCGATGGGGGACGGTGTTCGATGGGGGAGGGTGTTCGATGGGGGATGGTGTTCGATTGGGGGAGGGTGTTCGATGGGGGATGGTGTTCGATGGGGGAGGGTGTTCGATGGGGGACGGTGTTCGATGGGGGAGGGTGTTCGTTGGGGGAGGGTGTTCGATGGGGGAGGGTGTTCGATGGGGGAGGGTGTTCGATGGGGGATGGTGTTCGATGGGGGAGGGTGTTCGATGGGGGAGGGTGTTCGATGGGAGAGGGTGTTCGATGGGGGAGGGTGTACGATGGGGGAGGGTGTTCGATGGGAGAGGGTGTTCGATGGGGGAGGGTGTTCGATGGGGGAAGGTGTTCGATGGGGGAGGGTGTTCGATGGGGGACGGTGTTCGATGGGGGAGGGTGTTCGATGGGGGACGGTGTTCGATGGGGGAAGGTGTTCGATGGGGGACGGTGTTCGATAGGGGAGGGTGTGCGATGTGGGAGGGTGTTCGATGGGGGATGGTGTTCGATGGGGGATGGTGTTCGATGGGGGACGGTGTTCGATGGGGGAGGGTGTTCGATGGGGGGAGGGTGTTCGATGGGGGACGGTTTTCGATGGGGGACGGTGTTCGATGGGGGAGGGTGTTCGATGGGGGACGGTGTTCGATGGGTGACGGTGTTCGATGGGGGAGGGTGTTCGATGGGGGAGGGTGTTCGATGGGGGACGGTGTTCGATGGGTGACGGTGTTCGATGGGGGGAGGGTGTTCGATGGGGGAGGGTGTTCGATGGGGGAGGGTGTTCGATGGAGGAGGGTGTTCGATGGGGGAGGGTGTTCGATGGGGGAGTGTGTTCGATGGGGGAGGGTGTTCGATGGGGGAGTGTGTTCGATGGGGGAGGGTGTTCGATAGGGGAGTGTGTTCGATGGGGGAGGGTGTTCGATGTGGGAGGGTGTTCGATGGGTGACGGTGTTCGATGGGGGACGGTGTTCGATGGGGGAGGGTGTTCGATGGGGGAGTGTGTTCGATTGGGGGGGGTGTTCGATGGGGGAGGGTGTTCGATGGGGGACGGTGTTCGATGGGGGAGGGTGTTCGATGGGGGTGAGTGTTCGATGGGGGAGTGTGTTCGATGGGGGAGGGTGTTCGATGGGGGAGGGTGTTCGATGTGTGACTGTGTTCGATGTGTGACGGTGTTCGATGGGGGAGGGTGTTCGATGGGGGACGGTGTTCGATGGGGGAGGGTGTTCGATGGGGGACGGAGTTCGATGGGGGAGGGTGTTCGATGGGGGTGAGTGTTCGATGGGGGAGTGTGTTCGATGGGGGAGTGTGTTCGATGGGGGAGGGTGTTCGATGGGGGAGGGTGTTCGATTGGGGAGGGTTTTCGATGGGTGACGGTGTTCGATGGGGGAGGGTGTTCGATGGGGGACGGTGTTCGATGGGGGAGGGTGTTCGATGGGGGGACGGTGTTCGATGGGGGACGGTGTTCGATTGTGGAGGGTGTTCGATGGGGGAGGGTGCTCGATGGGGGAGGATGTTCGATGGGGGACGGTGTTCGATGGGGGAGGGTGTTCGATGGGGGAGGGTGTTCGATGGGGAACGGTGTTCGATGGGGGACGGTGTTCGATGGGGGACGGTGTTCGATGGGGGAGGGTGTTCGATGGGGGGCGGTGTTCGATGGGGGACGGTGTTCGATGGGGGACGGTGTTCAATGGGGGACGGTGTTCGATGGGGAACGGTGTTCGATGGAGGACGGTGTTCGATGGGGGAGGGTGTTCGATGGGGGTCGGTGTTCGATGGAGGACGGCGTTCCATGGGGGAGGGTGTTCGATGGGGGAGGGTGTTCGATGGGGGTGGGTGAACGAGGGGGAGGGTGTTCGATGGGGGACGGTGTTCGATGGGGGAGGGTGTTCGATGGGGGACGGTGTTCGATGGAGGACGGTGTACGATGGGGGAGGGTGTTCGATGGGGGTGGGTGAACGAGGTGGAGGGTGTTCGATGGAGGACGGTGATCGATGGGGGAGGGTGTTCGATGGGGGACGGTGTTCGATGGGGCAGGGTGTTCGATGTGGGACGGTGTTCAATGGGGGACGGTGTTCGATGGGGACGGTGTTCGATGTGGGACGGTGTTCGATGGGGGATGGTGTTCGTTGGGGGAGGGTGTTCAATGGGGGACTTTGTTCGATGGGGGAGGGTGTTCGATGGGGGAGGGTGCTCGATGGGGGACGGTGTTCGATGGGGGGACGGTGTTCGATGAGGGAGGGTGTTCGATGGGGGAGGGTGTTCGATGGGGGAGGGTGCTCGATGGGGGACGGTGTTCGATGGGGGAGGGTGTTCGATGGGGGAGGGTGTTCGATGGGGGACGGTGTTCGATGAGGGAGGGTGTTCGATGGGGGACGGTGTTCGATGGGGGAGAGTGTTCGATGGGGGAGGGTTTTCGATGGGGGAGGGTGTTCGATGGGGGATGATGTTCGATTGGGGGAGGGTGTTCGATAGGGGGTGGTGTTCGATTGGGCGAGGGTGTTCGATGGGGGATGGTGTTCGATTGGGGGAGGGTGTTCGATGGGGGATGGTGTTCGATGGGAGAGGGTGTTCGATGGGGGAGGGTGTTCGATGGGGGAAGGTGTTCGATGGGGGAGGGTGTTTGATGGGAGAGGGTGTTCGATGGGGGAGGGTGTTCGATGGGGGAGGGTGTTCGACGGAGGAGGGTGTTCGATGGGGGCGGTGTTCGATGGGGGACGGTGTTCGATGGGGGAGGGTGTTCGATGGGGGGCGGTGTTCGATGGGGGACGGTGTTCGATGGGGGACGGTGTTCAATGGGGGACGGTGTTCGATGGGGAACGGTGTTCGATGGAGGACGGTGTTCGATGGGGGAGGGTGTTCGATGGGGGACGGTGTTCGATGGAGGACGGCGTTCCATGGGGGAGGGTGTTCGATGGGGGAGGGTGTTCGATGGGGGTGGGTGAACGAGGGGGAGGGTGTTCGATGGGGGACGGTGTACGATGGGGGAGGGTGTTCGATGGGGGACGGTGTTCGATGGAGGACGGTGTACGATGGGGGAGGGTGTTCGATGGGGGTGGGTGAACGAGGGGGAGGGTGTTCGATGGAGGACGGTGATCGATGGGGGAGGGTGTTCGATGGGGGACGGTGTTCGATGGGGCAGGGTGTTCGATGTGGGACGGTGTTCAATGGGGGACGGTGTTCGATGGGGACGGTGTTCGATGTGGGACGGTGTTCGATGGGGGACGGTGTTCGTTGGGGGAGGGTGTTCAATGGGGAACTTTGTTCGATGGGGGAGGGTGTTCGATGGGGGAGGGTGTTCGATGGGGGGACGGTGTTCGATGAGGGAGGGTGTTCGATGGGGGAGGGTGCTCGATGGGGGAGGGTGCTCGATGGGGGACGGTGTTCGATGGGGGAGGGTGTTCGATGGGGGAGGGTGTTCGATGGGGGACGGTGTTCGATGAGGGAGGGTGTTCGATGGGGGACGGTGTTCGATGGGGGAGGGTGTTCGATGGGGGAGGGTGTTCGATGGGGGAGGGTGTTCGATGGGGAAGAGTGTTCGATGGGGGAGGGTTTTCGATGGGGGAGGGTGTTCGATGGGGGATGATGTTCGATTGGGGGAGGGTGTTCGATGGGGGGTGGTGTTCGATTGGGGGAGGGTGTTCGATGGGGGATGGTGTTCGATTGGGGGAGGGTGTTCGATGGGGGATGGTGTTCGATGGGAGAGGGTGTTCGATGGGGGAGGGTGTTCGATGGGGGAAGGTGTTCGATGGGGGAGGGTGTTCGATGGGAGAGGGTGTTCGATGGGGGAGGGTGTTCGATGGGGGAGGGTGTTCGATGGAGGAGGGTGTTCGATGGGGGACGGTGTTCGATGGGGGAAGGTGTTCGAAGGGGGATGGTGTTCGATGGGAGAGGGTGTTCGATGGGGGAGGGTGTTCGATGGGGGAGGGTGATCGATGGGGGAGGGTGTTCTATGGGGGACGGTGTTCGAGGGGGGACGGTGTTCGATGGGGGACGGTGTTCGATGGGGGACGGTGTTCGATGGGGGAAGGTGTTCGAAGGGGGATGGTGTTCGATGGGGGACGGTGTTCGATTGGGGAGGGTGTTCAATGGGGGACGGTGTTCGATGCGGGAGGGTGTTCGATGGGGGAGGGTGTTCGATGGAGGAGGGTGTTCGATGGGGAACGGTGTTCGATGGGGGAGGGTGTTCGATGGGGGGACGGTGTTCGATGGGGGAGGGTGTTCGATGGGGGACGGTGTTCAATGGGGGAGGGTGTTCGATGGGGGGACGGTGTTCGATGGGAGAGAGTGTTCGATGGGGGACGGTGTTCGATGAGGGATGGTGTTCGATGGGGAGGGGTGTTCGATGGGGGAGGGTGTTCGATGGGGGAGGGTGTTCGATGGGGGAGGGTGTTCGATGGGGGACGGTGTTCGAGGGGAGACGGTGTTCGATGGGGGAGGGTGTTCGATGGGGGACGGTGTTCGATGGGGGACGGTGTTCGATGGGGGAGGGTGTTCGATGGGGGACGGTTTTCGATGGAGGAGGGTGTTCGATGGGGGAGAGTGTTCGATGGGGGAGGGTGTTCGATGGGGGACGGTGTTCGATGGGAGAGGGTGTTCGATGGGGGAAGGTGTTCGATGGGGGAGGGTGTTCGATGGGGGAACGGTGTTCGATGGGGGACGGTGTTCGATGGGGGTCGGTGTTCGATGGGGGAGGGTGTTCGATGGGGGACGGTGTTCGATGGGGGACGGTGTTCGATGGGGGAGGGTGTTCGATGGGGGACGGTTTTCGATGGAGGAGGGTGTTCGATGGGGGAGAGTGTTCGATGGGGGAGGGTGTTCGATGGGGGACGGTGTTCGATGGGAGAGGGTGTTCGATGGGGGAAGGTGTTCGATGGGGGAGGGTGTTCGATGGGGGACGGTGTTCGATGGGGGACGGTGTTCGATGGGGGTCGGTGTTCGATGTGGGAGGGTGTTCGATGGGGGACGATGTTCGATGGGGAGGGTGTTCGATGGGGGAGGGTGTTCGATGGGGGACGGTGTTCGATGGGGGAGGGTGTTTGATGGGGGAGGGTGTTTGATGGGGGAGGGTGTTCGATGGGGTCGGTGTTCGTTGGGGGACGGTGTTCGATGGGGGGCGGTGTTCGATGGGGGAGGGTGTTCGATGGGGGAGGGTGTTCGATGGGGAACGGTGTTCGATGAGGGAGGGTGTTCGAGGGGGGAGGGTGTTCGATGGGGGAGGGTGTTCGATGGGGAACGGTGTTCGATGGGGGACGGTGATCGATGGGGGACGGTGTTCGATGGGGGACGGTGTTCGATGGGGGAGGGTGTTCGATGGGGGAGGGTGTTCGATGGGGGACGGTGTTCGATGGGGGAGGGTGTTCGTTGGGGGTGGGTGAACGAGGGGGAGGGTGTTCGATGGGGGAAGGTGTTCGATGGGGGAGGGTGTTCGATGGGGGATGGTGTTCGATTGGGGAGGGTGTTCGATGGGGGACGGTGTTCGATGGGCGACGGTGTTCGATGGGGGAGGGTGTTCGATGGGGGATGGTGTTCGATGGGGGACGGTGTTCGATGGGGGATGGTGTTCGATGGGGAACGGTGTTCGATGGGGGATGGTGTTCGATGGGGGAGGGTGTTCGATGGGAGACGGTGTTCGATGGGGGAGGGTGTTCGATGGGGGAGGGTGTTCGATGGGGGACGGTGTTCGATGGGGGACGGTGTTCGATGGGGGAGGGTGTTCGATGGGGGAGGGTGTTCGATGGGGGGAGGGTGTTCGATGGGGGACGGTGTTCGATGGGGAACGGTGTTCGATGGGGGATGGTGTTCGATGGGGGAGGGTGTTCGATGGGAGACGGTGTTCGATGGGGGAGGGTGTTCGATGGGGGAGGGTGTTCGATGGGGGAGGGTGTTCGATGGGGGACGGTGTTCGATGGAGGACGGTGTTCGATGGGGGAGGGTGTTCGATGGCGGAGGGTGTTCGATGGGGGAGGGTGTTCGATGGGAGAGGGTGTTCGATGGGGGAGGGTGTTCGATGGGGGAGGGTGTTCGATGGGAGAGGGTGTTCGATGGGGGAGGGTGTTCGATGGGGGAGGGTGTTCGATGGGGGAGGGTGTTCGATGGGGGATGGTGTTCGATGGGGGACGGTGTTCGATGGGGGACGGTGTTCGATGGCGGAGGGTGTTCGATGGGGGAGGGTGTTCGATGGGAGAGGGTGTTCGATGGGGGAGGGTGTACGATGGGGGAGGGTGTTCGATGGGAGAGGGTGTTCGATGGGGGAGGGTGTTCGATGGGGGAAGGTGTTCGATGGGGGACGGTGCTCGATGGGGGACGGTGTTCGATGGGGGACGGTGTTCGATGGGGGAGGGTGTTCGATGGGGGAGGGTGTTCGATGGGGGACGGTGTTCGATGGGGGAGGGTGTTCGATGGGGGACGGTGTTCGATTGGGGACGGTATTCGATGTGGGAGAGTGTTCGATGGGGGAGGGTGTTCGATGGGGGAGGGTGTTCGATGGGGGAGGGTGTTCGATGGGGGAGGGTGTTCGATGGGGAACGGTGTTCGATGGGGGACGGTGATGGATGGGGGACGGTATTCGATGGGGGACGGTGTTCGATGGTGGAGGGTGTTCGATGGGGGAGGGTGTTCGATGGGGGAGGGTGCTCGATGGGGGAGGGTGTTCGATGGGGGACGGTGTTCGATGATGGAGTGTGTTCGATGGGGGACGGTGTTCGATGGGGGGATGGTATTCGATGGGGGACGGTGTTCGATGGGGGACGGTGTTCGATGGGGGAGGGTGCTCGATGGGGGAGGGTGCTCGTTGGGCGAGAGTGTTCGATGGGGGACGGTGTTCGATGGAGGACGGTGTTCGATGGGGGAGGGTGTTCGTTGGGGGTGGGTGAACGAGGGGGAGGGTGTTCGATGGGGGAAGGTGTTCGATGGGGGAGGGTGTTCGATGGGGGATGGTGTTCGATTGGGGAGGGTGTTCGATGGGGGACGGTGTTCGATGGGGGACGGTGTTCGATGGGGGAGGGTGTTCGATGGGGGATGGTGTTCGATGGGGGGATGGTGTTCGATGGGGGACGGTGTTCGATGGGGGACGGTGTTCGATGGGGGACGGTGTTCGATGGGGGAGGGTGTTCAATGTGGGAGGGTGTTCGATGGGGGAGGGTGTTCGATGGGGGACGGTGTTCGATGGGGGAGGGTGTTCGATGGGGGAGGGTGTTCGATGAAGGAGGGTGTACGATGGGGGAGGGTGTTCGATGGGGGAGGGTGTTCGATGGGGGACAGTGTTCGATGGGGGAGGGTGTTCGATGGGGGAGGGTGTTCGATGGGGGAGGGTGTTCGATGAAGGAGGGTGTACGATGGGGGAGGGTGTTCGATGGGGGAGGGTGTTCGATGGGGGAGGGTGTTCGATAGGGGAGGGTGTTCGATGGGGGACGGTGTTCGATGGGGGAGGGTGTTCGATGGGGGACGGTGTTCGATGGGGGACGGTGTTCGATGGGGGACGGTGTTCGATAGGGGAGGGTGTTCGATAGGGGAGGGTGTTCGATGGGGGAGGGTGTTCGATGGGGGACGGTGTTCGATGGGGGAAGGTGTTCGATGGGGGACGGTGTTCGATAGGGGAGGGTGTTCGATGTGGGAGGGTGTTCGATGGGGGATGGTGTTCGATGGGGGAGGGTGTTCGATGGGGGGAGGCTGTTCGATGGGGGACGGTTTTCGATGGGGGACGGTGTTCGATGGGGGAGGGTGTTCGATGGGGGACGGTGTTCGATGGGGGACGGTGTTCGATGGGTGACGGTGTTCGATGGGGGAGGGTGTTCGATGGGGGAGGGTGTTCGATGGGGGACGGTGTTCGATGGGTGACGGTGTTCGATGGGGGGAGGGTGTTCGATGGGGGAGGGTGTTCGATGGGGGAGGGTGTTCGATGGAGGAGGGTGTTCGATGGGGGAGGGTGTTCGATGGGGGAGTGTGTTCGATGGGGGAGGGTGTTCGATGGGGGAGTGTGTTCGATGGGGGAGGGTGTTCGATAGGGGAGTGTGTTCGATGGGGGAGGGTGTTCGATGTGGGAGGGTGTTCGATGGGTGACGGTGTTCGATGGGTGACGGTGTTCGATGGGGGACGGTGTTCGATGGGGGAGGGTGTTCGATGGGGGAGGGTGTTCGATGGGGGAGGGTGTTCGATGAAGGAGGGTGTACGATGGGGGAGGGTGTTCGATGGGGGAGGGTGTTCGATGGGGGAGGGTGTTCGATAGGGGAGGGTGTTCGATGGGGGACGGTGTTCGATGGGGGAGGGTGTTCGATGGGGGAGGGTGTTCGATGGGGGAGGGTGTTCGATAGGGGAGGGTGTTCGATGGGGGACGGTGTTCGATGGGGGAGGGTGTTCGATGGGGGACGGTGTTCGATGGGGGACGGTGTTCGATGGGGGACGGTGTTCGATAGGGGAGGGTGTTCGATAGGGGAGGGTGTTCGATGGGGGAGGGTGTTCGATGGGGGACGGTGTTCGATGGGGGAAGGTGTTCGATGGGGGACGGTGTTCGATAGGGGAGGGTGTTCGATGTGGGAGGGTGTTCGATGGGGGATGGTGTTCGATGGGGGAGGGTGTTCGATGGGGGGAGGCTGTTCGATGGGGGACGGTTTTCGATGGGGGACGGTGTTCGATGGGGGAGGGTGTTAGATGGGGGACGGTGTTCGATGGGTGACGGTGTTCGATGGGGGAGGGTGTTCGATGGGGGAGGGTGTTCGATGGGGGACGGTGTTCGATGGGTGACGGTGTTCGATGGGGGGAGGGTGTTCGATGGGGGAGGGTTTTCGATGGGGGAGGGTGTTCGATGGAGGAGGGTGTTCGATGGGGGAGGGTGTTCGATGGGGGAGTGTGTTCGATGGGGGAGGGTGTTCGATGGGGGAGTGTGTTCGATGGGGGAGGGTGTTCGATAGGGGAGTGTGTTCGATGGGGGAGGGTGTTCGATGTGGGAGGGTGTTCGATGGGTGACGGTGTTCGATGGGGGACGGTGTTCGATGGGGGAGGGTGTTCGATGGGGGAGTATGTTCGATTGGGGGGGGTGTTCGATGGGGGAGGGTGTTCGATGGGGGACGGTGTTCGATGGGGGAGGGTGTTCGATGGGGGTGAGTGTTCGATGGGGGAGTGTGTTCGATGGGGGAGGGTGTTCGATGGGGGAGGGTGTTCGATGTGTGACTGTGTTCGATGTGTGACGGTGTTCGATGGGGGAGGGTGTTCGATGGGGGACGGTGTTCGATGGGGGAGGGTGTTCGATGGGGGACGGTGTTCGATGGGGGAGGGTGTTCGATGGGGGTGAGTGTTCGATGGGGGAGTGTGTTCGATGGGGGAGGGTGTTCGATGGGGGAGGGTGTTCGATTGGGGAGGGTGTTCGATGGGTGACGGTGTTCGATGGGGGAGGGTGTTCGATGGGGGACGGTGTTCGATGGGGGAGGGTGTTCGATGGGGGGACGGTGTTCGATGGGGGACGGTGTTCGATTGTGGAGGGTGTTCGATGGGGGAGGGTGCTCGATGGGGGAGGATGTTCGATGGGGGACGGTGTTCGATGGGGGAGGGTGTTCGATGGGGGAGGGTGTTCGATGGGGAACGGTGTTCGATGGGGGACGGTGTTCGATGGGGGACGGTGTTCGATGGGGGACGGTGTTCGATGGGGGAGGGTGTTCGATGGGGGGCGGTGTTCGATGGGGGACGGTGTTCGATGGGGGACGGTGTTCAATGGGGGACGGTGTTCGATGGGGAACGGTGTTCGATGGAGGACGGTGTTCGATGGGGGAGGGTGTTCGATGGGGGACGGTGTTCGATGGAGGACGGTGTTCCATGGGGGAGGGTGTTCGATGGGGGAGGGTGTTCGATGGGGGTGGGTGAACGAGGGGGAGGGTGTTCGATGGGGGACGGTGTTCGATGGGGGAGGGTGTTCGATGGGGGACGGTGTTCGATGGAGGACGGTGTACGATGGGGGAGGGTGTTCGATGGGGGTGGGTGAACGAGGGGGAGGGTGTTCGATGGGGGACGGTGTTCGATGGGGGAGGGTCTTCGATGGGGCAGGGTGTTCGATGGGGGAGGGTGTTCGATGGGGACGGTGTTCGATGGGGGACGGTGTTCGTTGGGGGAGGGTGTTCGATGTGGGACGGTGTTCGATGGGGGAGGGTGGTCGATGGGGACGGTGTTCGATGGGGGACGGTGTTCGATTGGGGAGGGTGTTCGATGGGGGAGGGTGTTCGATGTGGGACGGTGTTCGATGAGGGAGGGTGTTCGATGGGGGACGGTGTTCAATGGGGGAGGGTGTTCGATGGGGGAGGGTGTTCGATGGGGACGGTGTTCGATGTGGGACGGTGTTCGTTGGGGGAGGGTGTTCGATGGGGGAGGGTGCTCGATGGGGGACGGTGTTCGATGGGGGGACGGTGTTCGATGAGGGAGGGTGTTCGATGTGGGAGGGTGTTCGATGGGGGAGGGTGCTCGATGGGGGACGGTGTTCGATGTGGGAGGGTGTTCGATGGGGGGACGGTGTTCGATGAGGGAGGGTGTTCAATGGGGGACGGTGTTCAATGGGGGAGGGTGTTCGATGGGGGACGGTGTTCGATGGGGGAGGGTGTTCGATGGGGGAGGGTGTTCGATGGGGGAGGGTGTTCGATGGGGGAGGGTGTTCGATGGGGGAGGGTGTTCGATGGGGGATGGTGTTCGATTGGGGAGGGTGTTCGATGGGGGACGGTGTTCGATGGGGGACGGTGTTCGATGGGGGAGGGTGTTCGATGGGGGAGAGTGTTCCTTGGGGGAGGGTGTTCGATGGGGGAGGGTGTTCGATGGGGGACGGTGTTCGATGGGGGAGGGTGTTCGATGGAGGAGGGTGTTCGATGGGGGAGGGAGTTCGATTGGGGAGGGTGTTCGATTGGGGAGGGTGTTTGATGGGGGAGGGTGTTCGATGGGGGAGGGTGTTCGATTGGGGGAGGGTGTTCGATGGGGGATGGTGTTCGATGGGGGAGGGTGTTCGATGGGGGAGGGTGTTTGATGGGGGAGGGTGTTCGATGGGGGACGGTTTTCGATGGGGGAGGGTGTTCGATGGGGGAGGGTGTTCGATGGGGGAGGGTGTTCGATGGGAGAGGGTGTTCGATGGGGGACGGTTTTCGATGGGGGAGGGTGTTCGATGGGGGAGGGTGTTCGATGGGGGAGGGTGTTCGATGGGGGACGGTGTTCGATGGGGGAGGGTGTTCGATGGGGGACGGTGTTCGATGGGGGAGGGTGTTCGATGGGGGACGGTTTTCGATGGGGGAGGGTGTTCGATGGGGGAGGGTGTTCGATGGGGGAGGGTGTTCGATGGGGGACGGTGTTCGATGGGGGATGGTGTTCGATGGGGGACGGTGTTCGATTGGGGACGGTATTTGATGTGGGAGGGTGTTCGATTGGGGAGGGTGTTCGATGGGGGACGGTGTTCGATGGGGGAGGGTGTTCGATGGGGGATGGTGTTCGATGGGGGATGGTGTTCGATTGGGGGAGGGTGTTCGATGGGGGATGGTGTTCGATGGGAGAGGGTGTTCGATGGGGGAGGTTGTTCGATGTGGGAGGGTGTTCGATGGGGGAGGGTGTTCGATGTGGGAGGGTGTTCGATTGGGGACGGTGTTCGATGGGGGAGGGTGTTCGATGGGGGAGGGTGTTCGATGGGGGACGGTGTTCGATGGGGGAGGGTGTTCGATGGGGGACGGTGTTCGATGGGGGACGGTGTTCGATGGGGGAGGGTGTTCGATGGGGGACGGTGTTCGATGGGGGAGGGTGTTCGATGGGGGAGGGTGTTCGATGGTGGATGGTGTTCGATGGGGGACGGTGTTTGATGGGGACAGTGTTCGATTGGGGCAGAGGGGCAGCCGGGAAGGAAAAGTGAGTATATAAGTCAGGAAGGCTGACACCAACGGTCATTTGAGTGGGAGCAGCGTCGAAGTAAAAGTGAACCCGGGAGACTACAGCAAAGGTAAGACAGTTTATTTTTAAATTGCTTACCTGTAGCGGGCAGCGGTGTGTTTTTTTTCATCAGAGGGGCAGCCGGGAAGGTCAAGTGAGTATATAAGTCAGGAAGGCGGCTAAACCCGAGATTCTACACCTGTAGTATCTCCCACCCACCCTCCTCCTCTAACCTTCTTAACTACTCTGCTTTTTCTTTTTCTTTTAAAGTAAGGATTTTTATTCTTTACCAGGGACTAGTTAAAAATTTACTTCGTTTTTTTTGTGTGTGTATACATCAAGTCCTTATTTAGGGGAAAAAAAAACAATAGCAGAGAGGTATCAGAAGGTATTCTAACTCATACTTGGACAAAGTAAGTAATTAACTAACTAAGCAGAGATGGCTGGGCAGGTGATGTGCTGTTGCTGTATGATGTGGGAGCTGGCTGATCCCATTGTGAACGGCAGTGACCACATCTGCAGCAAGTGTTGGTTGCTGGAAGAACTCCGGATCAGAGTTGATGATCTGGAATCTGAGCTTCAAACAGTGCGGCACATCCGGGAGGGGGAGAGTTACCTGGACGCTTTGTTTCAGGAGGCAGTCACACCTGGGAGATTAAGTAATTCACATTCAGCTAGTGATCAGGCTCATCAGAGTGTGACTGTAAGTGAGGCAGGTAGGGGGAACCTGAGTTCAGGAGTGGAGGAGCCTCAGCCCTTGACCTTGTCCAACAGGTACGAGATTCTTGCTCCCTGTTCGGATGAGGAAAAGGGCTCTGGACAGGATGAGCTAACTGACCAAGGCACCATGGTGCAGAAGGCCATTCAAGAGGAGGGAGCTAATAGACAAGTAGTGGTTATAGGGGATTCTATAATTAGGGGGACAGATAGTATCCTTTGTAAGCCGGATCGGGAGTCTCGCATGGTGTGTTGCCTGCCCGGTGCCAGGGTGCGAGACATCTCTGACCGGCTTGGAAGGATATTGGAGCGGGAGGGGGAGGATCCAGTTGTTGTGGTCCACGTTGGTACCAACAACATAGGCAAGACTAGGGTGGAGGACCTGTTTGGGCATTACGAAGCACTAGGCAGGAAATTGAAGCACAGGTCCTCAAGGGTCATAATCTCCGGATTACTGCCCGAGCCACGTGCCAATTGGCATAGGGACAAGAAAATTAGGCAAGTAAACACGTGGCTAAGGGATTGGTGTGGGAAAGAGGGATTCCACTTCATGGGGCATTGGCATCAGTTTTGGAACAGGCGGGGATCTGTACCGTTGGGACGGTCTCCGCCTGAACCGATCAGGTACCAATGTTCTAGCGAAGAGGATAAATAGGGTGGTCAGTAGGACTTTAAACTTCTGAGTTGGGGGGAAGGGAAAGTGAAAGCGACAGGGAGTATGGAGGTAAATGGAAAGATAAGCAGGAGGATAGCATGTTTCCAGGTGGATTTAAAATTGAGGCAGACTGAGAATGCAGAAAAAAGCAAGGATAACTTAGGACATATGACTTCCAACGTCTCTAATGATAAGGAAGTTAGCATTAAGGCACTTTACCTGAATGCTCGTAGCATTCATAACAAAGTAGATGAACTAATGGCACAGATAATAGTGAATGATTATGATGTAGTAGGCATCACAGAGACTTGGTTACAGGGGGGTCAGGACTGGCAGTTAAACCTCCATGGTTTTTCAACTTATCGAAAAGACAGAGAGGTGGGCAGAGGGGGTGGGGTTGCCTTGTTAGTTAAGAACAAAATTAAATCTATGGTATTGAATGACATAGCGTCGGATGATGTGGAGTCTGTGGGGGTGGAATTGAAGAAGCACAAAGGCAAAAAAACCATAATTGGAGTTGTGTACAGACCTCCTAACAGTGGTCAGGACCAGGGACGCAACATGTACTGGGAAATAGAGAAGGCATGTCAGAAAGGCAAGGTTACATTGATCATGGGAGACTTCAATATGCAGGTGGACTGGGTAAATAATGTTGCTAGTGGATCCAAAGAAAGGGAATTCATGGAATGCTTACAGGATGGCTTTTTGGAACAGCTTGTCACGGAGCCCATAAGGGAGCAGGCTATTCTGGACCTAGTGCTTTGCAATGAACCAGACTTTATAAAAGATCTTAAAGTAAGGGAACCCTTAGGAAGCAGCGATCATAATATGGTAGAGTTCAGTCTGGAGTTTGAAAGAGAGAAGGCAAAATCGGATGTAATGGTGTTACAGTTAAATAAAGGTAATTATGAAGGCATGAGAAAGGAACTGACTAAAATAGACTGGAAGCAGAGGCTAACCGGGAAGACACTAGAGCAAAAATGGCAGGAGTTTGTAGGTATAATTGAGGACACTGTACAGAGGTTCATTCCCAAGAAAGGAAAGATTAACCGGGGAGGGATTAGACAACCTTGGCTGACAAAGGAAGTCAGGAAATGTATTAAAGAAAAAGAGAGATCCTATAAAGTTGCTAAGAACTGTGGGAAATCAGAAGATTGGGAAGGATACAAAAGCAAACAGAGGATAACAAAGAGTGTAATAAGAAATGAGAGGATCAAATATGAAGGTAGGCTAGCCAGTAATATTAGAAATAATAGTAAAAGTTTCTTTCAGTACATAAGAAACAAACGACAGGCAAAAGTAGACATTGGGCCACTTCAAACTGATGCAGGAAGCCTAGTGATGGGAGATAAGGAAATAGCAGGAGAACTTAACAAGTACTTTGCGTCAGTTTTCACAGTGGAAGACATGAGTAATATCCCAAAAATTAAAGGGTGTCACGGGGCTGAGTTGAGTATGGTTGCCATTACGAAAGAGATAGTGCTAGAAAAGTTAAAAAGTCTTAAAATTGATAAATCTCCTGGCCCCGATGGGATACATCCTAGAGTTCTGAGAGAGGTGGCTGAGGAAATAGCAGAGGCATCGGTTGAGAACTTTCAAGAGTCACTGGAGTCAGGAAAGGTCCCGGATGATTGGAAGATGGCTGTTGTAACCCCCTTGTTCAAGAAAGGATCAAGGCAAAAGATGGAAAATTATAGGCCAATCAGCTTAACCTCGGTTGTTGGTAAAATTCTAGAATCCATCATTAAGGATGAGGTTTCTAAATTCTTGGAAGAGCAGAGTCTGATTAGAACAAGTCAACATGGATTTAGTAAAGGGAGGTCATGCCTGACAAACCTGTTGGAATTTTTTGAAGAGGTAACAAGTAGGTTAGACCAGGGAAACCCAGTGGATGTGGTCTATCTAGACTTTCAAAAGGCCTTTGATAAGGTGCCACACGGGAGGCTGCTGAGCAAGGTGAGGGCCCATGGTGTTCGAGGTGAGCTGCTGGGATGGATTGAGGATTGGCTATCTAACAGAAGGCAGAGAGTTGGGATAAAAGGTTCTTTTTCAGAATGGCAGCCGGTGACGAGCGGTGTCCCGCAGGGTTCAGTGTTGGGGCCACAGCTGTTCGCATTATATATTAATGATTTGGATGAGGGAACCGGGGGCGTTCTAGCGAAGTTTGCCGATGATACAAAGTTAGGTGGACAGGCAGGTAGTACTGAGGAAGTGGGGAGGCTACAGAAGGATCTAGACAGGTTGGGAGAGTGGTCCAGGAAATGGCTGATGGAATTTAACGTGGGCAAGTGCGAGGTCTTGCACTTTGGCAAAAAGAATAAAAGCATGGACTACTTTCTAAATGGTGAGAAAATTAATAAAGCCAAAGTACACAGGGATCTGGGAGTGCTAGTCAAGGATTCTCTAAAGGTAAACATGCAGGTTGAGTCTGTGATTAAGAAGGCGAATGCAATGTTGTCTCTTATCTCAAGAGGGTTGGAATATAAAAGCAGAGATGTACTACTAAGACTTTATAAAGCTCTGGTTCGGCCCCATTTGGAGTACTGTGTCCAGTTTTGGTCCCCACACCTCAGGAAGGACATACTGGCACTGGAACGTGTCCAGCGGAGATTCACACGGATGATCCCTGGAATGACAGGTCTAGCATATGAGGAACGGCTGAGGATCCTGGGATTGTATTCGTTGGAGTTTAGAAGATTAAGGGGAGATCTAATAGAGACGTACAAAATAATACATGGCTTTGAAAAGGTGGATGCTAGAAAATTGTTTCCGTTAGACGAGGAGACTAGGACCCGTGGACACAGCCTTAGAATTAGAGAGGGTCATTTCAGAACGGAAATGCGGAGACATTTCTTCAGCCAGAGAGTGGTGGGCCTGTGGAATTCATTGCCACGGAGTGCAGTGGAAGCCGGGACGCTAAATGTCTTCAAGGCCGAGATTGATAGGTTCTTGTTGTCTAGAGGAATTAAGGGCTACGGGGAGAACGCTGGTAAATGGAGCTGAAATGCGCATCAGCCATGATTGAATGGCGGAGTGGACTCGATGGGCCGAATGGCCTTACTTCCACTCCTATGTCTTATGGTCTTTGGTCTTATGGGAGGGTGTTCGATGGGGGAGGGTGTTCGATGGGGGAGGGTGTTCGATGGGGGAGGGTGTTCGATGGGGGAGGGTGTTCGATGGGGGAGGGTGTTCGATGGGGGAGGGTGTTCGATGGGAGAGGGTGTTCGATGGGGGAGGGTGTTCGATGGGGAACGGTGTTCGATGGGGGAGGGTGTTCGATGGGGGAGGGTGTTCGATGGGGAACGGTGTTCGATGGGGGAGGGTGTTCGATGGGGGAGGGTGTTCGATGGGAGAGGGTGTTCGATGGGGGAGGGTGTTCGATGGGGGAGGGTGTTCGATGGGAGAGGGTGTTCGATGGGGGACGGTGTTCGATGGGGAACGGTGTTCGATGGGGGAGGGTGTTCGATGGGGGAGGGTGTTCGATGAGGGAGGGTGTTCGATGGGGAAGGGTGTTCGATGGGAGAGGGTGTTCGATGGGGGACGGTGTTCGATGGGGAACGGTGTTCGATGGGGGAGGGTGTTCGATGGGGGAGGGTGTTCGATGAGGGAGGGTGTTCGATGGGGGAGGGTGTTCGATGGGAGAGGGTGTTCGATGGGGGACGGTGTTCGATGGGGGAGGGTGTTCGATGGGGAACGGTGTTCGATGGGGGAGGGTGTTCGATGGGGGAGGGTGTTCGATGGGGAACGGTGTTCGATGGGGGAGGGTGTTCGATGGGGCAGGGTGTTCGATGGGGGAGGGTGTTCGATGGGGGAAGGTGTTCGATGGGGGAGGGTGTTCGATGGGGGAGGGTGTTCGATGGGGGAGGGTGTTCGATGGGGGAGGGTGTACGATGGGGGAGGGTGTTCGATGGGGGAAGGTGTTCGATGGGGGAGGGTGTTCGATGGGGGTCGGTGTTCGATGGGGGAGGGTGTTCGATGGGGGAGGGTGTTCGATGGGGGAGGGTGTTCGATGGGGGAGGGTGTTCGATGGGGGACGGTGTTCGATGGGGAACGGTGTTCGATGGGGGAGGGTGTTCGATGGGGGAGGGTGTTCGATGGTGGAGGGTGTTCGATGGGGGACGGTGTTCGATGGGGGAGGGTGTTCGATGGGGGACGGTGTTCGATGGGGGACGGTGTTCGATGGGGGACGGTGTTCGATGGGGGAGGGTGTTCGATTGGGGACGGTGTTCGATGGGGAACGGTGTTCGATGGGGGAGGGTGTTCGATGGGGGAGGGTGTTCGATGGGGGACGGTGTTCGATGGGGGAGGGTGTTCGATGGGGGAAGGTGTTCGATGGGGGAGGGTGTTCGATGGGGGAGGGTGTTCGATTGGGGAGGGTGTTCGATGGGGGAGGGTGTTCGATGGGGGAGGGTGTTCGATGGGGGAGGGTGTTCGATGGGGGAGGGTGTTCGATGGGGGAGGGTGTTCGATGGGGGACGGTGTTCGATGGGGGAGGGTGTTCGATGGGGGAGGGTGTTCGATGGGGGAGGGTGTTCGATGAGGGAGGGTGCTCGATGGGGGAGGGTGTTCGATTGGGGGAGGGTGTTCGATTGGGGGAGGGTGTTCGATGGGGGAGGGTGTTCAATGGGGGACGGTGTTCGATGGGGGAGGGTGTTCGATGGGGGAGGGTGAACGTGGGGGACGGTGTTCGATGGGGGACGGTGTTCGATGGGGGAGGGTGAACGAGGGGGAGGGTGTTCGATGGGGGAGGGTGTTCGATGGGGGACGGTGTTCGATGGGGGAGGGTGTTCGATGGGGGACGGTGTTCGATGGGGGAGGGTGTTCGATGGGGGACGGTGTTCGCTGGGGGAGGGTGTTCGATGGGGGAGGGTGTTCGATGGGGGACGGTGTTAGATGGGGGAGGGTGTTCGATGGGGGAGGGTGTTCGATGGGGGACGGTGTTAGATGGGGGAGGGTGTTCGATGGGGGAGGGTGTTCGATGGGGGACGGTGTTCGCTGGGGGAGGGTGTTCGATGGGGGAGGGTGTTCGATGGGGGTCGGTGTTAGATGGGGGAGGGTGTTCGATGGGGGAGGGTGTTCGATGGGGGAGGGTGTTCGATGGGGGAGGGTGTTCGATGGAGGAGGGTGTTCGATGGGGGAGGGTGTTCGATGGGGGACGGTGTTCGATGGGGGACGGTGTTCGATGGGGGAGGGTGTTCGATGGGGGAGGGTGTTCGATGGGGGACGGTGTTCGATGGGGGACGGTGTTCGATGGGGGAGGGTGTTCGATGGGGGAGGGTGTTCGTGGGGGACGGTGATCGATGGGGGAGGGTGTTCGATGGGGGAGGGTGTTCGATGGGGGAGGGTGTTCGATGGGGGAGGGTGAACGTGGGGGACGGTGTTCGATGGGGGACGGTGTTCGATGGGGGAGGGTGAACGAGGGGGAGGGTGTTCGATGGGGGAGGGTGTTCGATGGGGGACGGTGTTCGATGGGGGACGGTGTTCGATGGGGGAGGGTGTTCGATGGGGGACGGTGTTCGATGGGGGAGGGTGTTCGATGGGGGACGGTGTTCGCTGGGGGAGGGTGTTCGATGGGGGACGGTGTTCGATGGGGGACGGTGTTAGATGGGGGAGGGTGTTCGATGGGGGACGGTGTTCGATGGGGGACGGTGTTAGATGGGGGAGGGTGTTCGATGGGGGAGGGTGTTCGATGGGGGACGGTGTTCGCTGGGGGAGGGTGTTCGATGGGGGAGGGTGTTCGATGGGGGAGGGTGTTCGATGGGGGAGGGTGTTCGTGGGGGACGGTGATCGATGGGGGAGGGTGTTCGATGGGGGAGGGTGTTCGATGGGGGACGGTGTTCGATGGGGGACGGTGATCGATGGGGGAGGGTGTTCGATGGGGGAGGGTGTTCGATGGGGGACGGTGTTCGCTGGGGGAGGGTGTTCGATGGGGGAGGGTGTTCGATGGGGGACGGTGTTAGATGGGGGAGGGTGTTCGATGGGGGACGGTGTTCGCTGGGGGAGGGTGTTCGATGGGGGAGGGTGTTCGATGGGGGACGGTGTTAGATGGGGGAGGGTGTTCGATGGGGGAGGGTGTTCGATGGGGGAGGGTGTTCGTGGGGGACGGTGATCGATGGGGGAGGGTGTTCGATGGGGGAGGGTGTTCGATGGGGGACGGTGTTCGATGGGGGACGGTGATCGATGGGGGAGGGTGTTCGATGGGGGAGGGTGTTCGATGGGGGACGGTGTTCGCTGGGGGAGGGTGTTCGATGGGGGAGGGTGTTCGATGGGGGACGGTGTTAGATGGGGGAGGGTGTTCGATGGGGGACGGTGTTCGCTGGGGGAGGGTGTTCGATGGGGGAGGGTGTTCGATGGGGGACGGTGTTAGATGGGGGAGGGTGTTCGATGGGGGAGGGTGTTCGATGGGGGAGGGTGTTCGATGGGGGAGGGTGTTCGATGGGGGAGGGTGTTCGATGGGGGAGGGTGTTCGTGGGGGACGGTGATCGATGGGGGAGGGTGTTCGATGGGGGAGGGTGTTCGATGGGGGACGGTGTTCGCTGGGGGAGGGTGTTCGATGGGGGAGGGTGTTCGATGGGGGACGGTGTTCGATGGGGGACGGTGTTAGATGGGGGAGGGTGTTCGATGGGGGAGGGTGTTCGATGGGGAGGGTGTTCGATGGGGGACGGTGTTAGATGGGGGAGGGTGTTCGATGGGGGAGGGTGTTCGATGGGGGACGGTGTTCGCTGGGGGAGGGTGTTCGCTCGGGGAGGGTGTTCGATGGGGGAGGGTGTTAGATGGGGGAGGGTGTTCGATGGGGGAGGGTGTTCGATGGGGGAGGGTGTTAGATGGGGGAGGGTGTTCGATGGGGGAGGGTGTTCGATGGGGGAGGGTGTTCGTGGGGGACGGTGATCGATGGGGGAGGGTGTTCGATGGGGGACGGTGTTCGATGGGGGACGGTGTTCGCTGGGGGAGGGTGTTCGATGGGGGAGGGTGTTCGATGGGGGACGGTGTTAGATGGGGGAGGGTGTTCGATGGGGGAGGGTGTTCGTGGGGGACGGTGATCGATGGGGGAGGGTGTTCGATGGGGGAGGGTGTTCGATGGGGGACGGTGTTCGCTGGGGGAGGGTGTTCGATGGGGGAGGGTGTTCGATGGGGGACGGTGTTAGATGGGGGAGGGTGTTCGATGGGGGAGGGTGTTCGATGGGGGACGGTGTTCGCTGGGGGAGGGTGTTCGATGGGGGAGGGTGTTCGATGGGGGACGGTGTTAGATGGGGGAGGGTGTTCGATGGGGGAGGGTGTTCGATGGGGGAGGGTGTTCGATGGGGGAGGGTGTTCGATGGGGGAGGGTGTTCGATGGGGGAGGGTGTTCGTGGGGGACGGTGATCGATGGGGGAGGGTGTTCGATGGGGGAGGGTGTTCGATGGGGGACGGTGTTCGCTGGGGGAGGGTGTTCGATGGGGGAGGGTGTTCGATGGGGGACGGTGTTCGATGGGGGACGGTGTTAGATGGGGGAGGGTGTTCGATGGGGGAGGGTGTTCGATGGGGAGGGTGTTCGATGGGGGAGGGTGTTCGATGGGGGAGGGTGTTCGATGGGGGACGGTGTTCGCTGGGGGAGGGTGTTCGATGGGGGAGGGTGTTCGATGGGGGACGGTGTTAGATGGGGGAGGGTGTTCGATGGGGGAGGGTGTTCGATGGGGGAGGGTGTTAGATGGGGGAGGGTGTTCGATGGGGGAGGGTGTTCGATGGGGGAGGGTGTTCGCTGGGGGAGGGTGTTCGATGGGGGACGGTGTTCGCTGGGGGAGGGTGTTCGATGGGGGAGGGTGTTCGATGGGGGACGGTGTTAGATGGGGGAGGGTGTTCGATGGGGGAGGGTGTTCGATGGGGGAGGGTGTTAGATGGGGGAGGGTGTTCGATGGGGGAGGGTGTTCGATGGGGGAGGGTGTTCGCTGGGGGAGGGTGTTCGATGGGGGAGGGTGTTCGATGGGGGACGGTGTTAGATGGGGGAGGGTGTTCGATGGGGGAGGGTGTTCGATGGGGGAGGGTGTTCGATGAGGGAGGGTGTTCGATGGGAGAGGGTGTTCGATGGGGGACGGTGTTCGATGGGGGAGGGTGTTCGATGGGGAACGGTGTTCGATGGGGGAGGGTGTTCGATGGGGGAGGGTGTTCGATGGGGAACGGTGTTCGATGGGGGAGGGTGTTCGATGGGGCAGGGTGTTCGATGGGGGAGGGTGTTCGATGGGGGAAGGTGTTCGATGGGGGAGGGTGTTCGATGGGGGAGGGTGTTCGATGGGGGAGGGTGTTCGATGGGGGATGGTGTTCAATGGGGGTGGGTGTTCGATGGGGGAGGGTGTTCGATGAGGGAGGGTGTTCGATGGGGGAGGGTGTTCGATGGGAGAGGGTGTTCGATGGGGGACGGTGTTCGATGGGGGAGGGTGTTCGATGGGGAACGGTGTTCGATGGGGGAGGGTGTTCGATGGGGGAGGGTGTTCGATGGGGAACGGTGTTCGATGGGGGAGGGTGTTCGATGGGGCAGGGTGTTCGATGGGGGAGGGTGTTCGATGGGGGAGGGTGTTCGATGGGGGAGGGTGTTCGATGGGGGACGGTGTTCGATGGGGGACGGTGTTCGATGGGGGAGGGTGAACGAGGGGGAGGGTGTTCGATGGGGGAGGGTGTTCGATGGGGGACGGTGTTCGATGGGGGAGGGTGTTCGATGGGGGAGGGTGTTCGATGGGGGAGGGTGTTCGATGGGGGACGGTGTTCGATGGGGGACGGTGTTCGATGGGGGACGGTGTTCGATGGGGGAGGGTGTTCGATGGGGGAGGGTGTTCGTGGGGGACGGTGATCGATGGGGGAGGGTGTTCGATGGGGGAGGGTGTTCGTGGGGGACGGTGTTCGATGGGGGAGGGTGTTCGATGGGGGAGGGTGTTCGATGGGGGAGGGTGTTCGATGGGGGAGGGTGTTCGATGGGGGAGGGTGTTCGATGGGGGTCGGTGTTCGATGGGGGAGGGTGTTCGATGGGGGAGGGTGTTCGATGGGGGAGGGTGTTCGATGGGGGACGGTGTTCAATGGGGAACGGTGTTCGATGGGGGAGGGTGTTCGATGGGGGAGGGTGTTCGATGGGGGAGGGTGTTCGATGGGGGACGGTGTTCGATGGGGGAGGGTGTTCGATGGGGGAGGGTGTTCGATGGGGGAGGGTGTTCCATGGGGGACGGTGTTCGATGGAGGAGGGTGTTCGATGGAGGACGGTGTTCGATGGGGGAGGGTGTTCGATGGGGGACGGTGTTCGATGGGGGAGGGTGTTCGATGGGGGTCGGTGTTCGATGGGGGAGGGTGTTCGATTGGGGTCGGTGTTCGATGGGGGAGGGTGTTCGATGGGGGAGGGTGTTCGATGGGGGACGGTGTTCGATGGGGGAGGGTGTTCGATGGGGGAGGGTGTTCGATGGGGGAGGGTGTTCGATGGGGGAGGGTGTTCGATGGGGGACGGTGTTCGATGGGGGACGGTGTTCGATGGGGGAGGGTGTTCGATGGGGGAGGGTGTTCGATGGGGGAGGGTGTTCGATGGGGGTCGGTGTTCGATGGGGGAGGGTGTTCGATGGGGGAGGGTGTTCGATGGGGGAGGGTGTTCGATGGGGGACGGTGTTCGATGGGGGACGGTGTTCGATGGAGGAGGGTGTTCGATGGGGGACGGTGTTCGATGGGGGAGGGTGTTCGATGGGGGTCGGTGTTCGATGGGGGAGGGTGTTCGATGGGGGAGGGTGTTCGATGGGGGAGGGTGTTCGATGGGGGTCGGTGTTCGATGGGGGAGGGTGTTCGATGGAGGAGGGTGTTCGATGGGGGAGGGTGTTCGATGGGGGACGGTGTTCGATGGGGGACGGTGTTCGATGGGGGAGGGTGTTCGATGGGGGAGGGTGTTCGATGGGGGACGGTGTTCGATGGGGGACGGTGTTCGATGGGGGAGGGTGTTCGATGGGGGAGGGTGTTCGTGGGGGACGGTGATCGATGGGGGAGGGTGTTCGATGGGGGAGGGTGTTCGATGGGGGAGGGTGTTCGATGGCGGAGGGTGTTCGATGGGGGAGGGTGTTCGATGGGGGAGGGTGTTCGATGGGGGGACGGTGTTCGATGGGGGACGGTGTTCGATGGGGGACAGTGGTCGATGGGGGACGGTGTTCGATGGGGGAGGGTGTTCGATGGGGGACGGTGTTCGATGGGGGAGGGTGTTCGATGGGGGACGGTGTTCAATGGAGGAGGGTGTTCGATGGGGGTGGGTGTTCGATGGGGGAGGGTGTTCAATGGAGGAGGGTGTTCGATGGGGGAGGGTGTTCGATGGGGGAGGGTGTTCAATGGAGGAGGGTGTTCGATGGGGGACGGTGTTCGATGGGGGAGGGTGTTCGATGGGGGACGGTGTTCAATGGAGGAGGGTGTTCGATGGGGGTGGGTGTTCGATGGGGGAGGGTGTTCGACGGGGGTGGGTGTTCGATGGGGGGACGGTGTTCGATGGGGGAGGGTGTTCGATGGGGGACGGTGTTCGATGGGGGTGGGTGTTCGATGGGGGGACGGTGTTCGATGGGGGACGGTGTTCAATGGAGGAGGGTGTTCGATGGGGGACGGTGTTCGATGGGGGGACGGTGTTCGATGGTGGGACAATGTAGAAAGCAGAGTAAACGCTCTAATTCTGAACGAGAGTCACCGAACCAAAAACGTTTGCTCTGACTCTCTCTCTCTCTTTCTCTCTACCTCTCTCAATCTCTCTCTCTGTCCCCCCCCATCTCTCTCTCTCTCTCTGATTTACCGAGAGTTGTCTACGCCACCCTATCTCCCAGCCCCTCGCTCTGATCATTCCTCTCCTCTCCTCTCAAACACAGTGACATCCTCCCCATCTCCCTCAGACCCAATCTCCCTGGCAGTGGGCAGGGAGGAATAGAATCAGCAAACAAGGAATATTATCAGAAAACCCCACAATCCCGCAGTTTACGGGAAATTCCTGATTGCTTGCTCAAGCAACCTGCTCATTGATCCTTGCTTTGTTGGCACTTTGACACGGACATAATTTTTTCCAGTCGGAATTTCCCCCTTTTTTCAGACCCTGCTCACTGGCCTTCCCTACATTCCCCAAGGCCAGGTCTAATCAGGATTTGGAGATGCCGGCGTTGGACTGGGGTGTACAAAGTTAAAAATCACACAACACCAGGTTATAGTCCAACAGGTTTAACTGGAAGCACACTCGCTTTCGGAGCGACGCTAATCAAGTCTAATCAGGAACAGTTTCATTTCCGAACTCAGCGTTCCAGTCCCAGACAGGCAGGACTGAGCACAGAAACTTCGGAATTGAACACAGACAAGGCCCGGGTGAAAGTACAAACAGGATCAGCCCCAATAAACACAGGAAGGGTGTTCCCAATGACCAGGGGGTGCTCCCGAACCACAGGGTCACAGTCAAAAGGTACAGGGGA
>NC_092759.1:4334497-4381997 GCF_047496795.1 Chiloscyllium punctatum
CACACACACCCCACACACACACCCCCCACACACACCCCCCCACACACAAACACACCCTACACACACACCCCACACACACACCCTTACACACCCTCACCCCCCACGCACCCCATACATACCCCCACACACACCGTACACACACACCCCCCACACACACACACCCACACACATACCATCCACATACACCCCCCACACACACACAACTCCCACATACACCCCCCCACACACCCCATACACACACACATACCCAACACACACCCCATACCCACCACACACCCCACACGCACACCCCCCATACACCTCCCACATACACCCCCCCACACACCCCATACACACCCCCACACACCCACCCAACACCCCCCCCCACACACACCCCACACCCCCCCCACACACACACACACCCCACACACCCACCCAACACACCCCCCCACACACACCCCACACCCCCCCCACACACACACACACCCCACACCCCCCCCCACACACACACACACCCCACACCCCCCCCCACACACACATACCCCCACACACACCCACCACACACACACACCCCACACCCCCCCACACACACCCCCATACACACACACCCACACCCCAAACACACACACCCCACACACACACCCCCACACCCCAAACACACACACCCCACACACACATCCCCACACCCCAAACACACACACCCCACACACACCCCCACACCCCAAACACACACACCCCACACCCACACACCCCCCCCACACACACACCCACACACACACCCCGCCCCACACACACACCCCCCCCCACCCCACCCCCCCCACACACACAGTATTAGGCCTGAGATACCTTCCAACCAATGTCCCATGTCCCACGATCCCCAGCCCAGGGTCACACCAGCCAGAATTGATGATGGTGGAGTGGTCTATGGAGAAGGATTGCCCTGGGAGTCCTCAACGTCACCTCCCTCTGGACCCCAGGTAACCTCATGGGGTCAGCTCAATCATGGGAACAAAAACCTCCTGTTGATTACCACCTCCCAACTTACACCCCCTTCCCCATCCCCCTGGCCAACCCTGTCACCTGAATCTACCATGTTGGACAGTAATTGGAAGATGGTTGGCAAGGGCGTAGAATGGGTTTGGGGTCTGTGACATACATGACCGAGAGTGACCCGGTCTGACTACTGACCAGGCTAACCACTAACTGGGCTAACTAAGGGCACAGAGACGTACAGCATGGAAACAGACCCTTCGGTCCAATTGTCCGTGCCGACCAGACATCCTAATTTAGTCCCATTTGGCAGCATTTGGCCCATATCCCTCCAAACCCTTCCTATTCATATACCCATCCAGACGCCTCTTAAATGTTGCAATTGTACCAGCCTCCACCACTTCCTCTGGCAGCTCATTCCATACACGTACCACCCTCTGAGTGAAAAAGTTGCCCCTCAGGTCCCTTTTATATCTTTCCCCTCTCACCAAATGCCCTCTTGTTTTGGACTCCCCCACCCCAGGGAAAAGACCTTGGCTATTCACCCTGTCCAAGCCCCGAATGATTCTATAAGGTCACCCCTCAGCCTCCGACGCTCCAGGGAAAACAGCCCCAGCCTGTTCAGCCTCTCCCTGTAGCTCAAACCCTCCAACCCCTCCAACATCCTTGTAAATCTTCTCTGAACCCTTTCAAGTTGAACGACATCTTTCCTGTAGCAGGGAAACCAGAATTGCACACAATATTCCAAAAGTGGCCTGAGCAATGTCCTGTACAGCCTCAACATGGCCTCCCAACTCCTGTACTCAATGCACTGACCAATAAAGTCAAGCGTACCAAACGCCGTCTTCACCCACCTCCCCCCCCCCCCCCCCCCCTCCCCTCCCACCCCCACCCCCCACTGTCTACCTGCGACTCCACCTTCAAGGAACTACAAACCTGCACCCGAAGATCTCTTGTTTGGTAACATTCCCCAGGACCCAACTGTTAAGTTCATCGGTGGCAATATCTCCTGTACAGTCCAGACCTGCCACCATGACAGATATGTAAATAAGGTCTATATGTCTGCCTTCTGCCCGTGCCCCCTAAATACAACACTTCCCAAACTCTCTCCCTCTGTGATCCTAACCGTGAGGCCTTGAACACTGCTGCATTGGCTGGGGTTTGGCAGAGACCTATCGAGAGTGACTGGGAGTGCAGAGGAAGGGTTCCTGGGAGGTCAAGCGGCCTCATAGAGGGCAGTTGCTAGAATTCAGTTGGAACTCCACGGTGGCTATTGTTAGAGATTCCAAACCTCCCCCCTCCCCACCCCCGGGATCCCACTTCCCAGCTTTGGGAACTTCCCCTACCTTTGCACCTCAGGGTAAACACAAATATTTTCACCTCAGTTTTCAAATTGACAATCGATCCCGTTATCAGTTGAGGGAGATTGTCAGAACACAGCCCTGAGGGTGGCATGGTGGCTCAGTGGTTAGCACTGCTGCCTCACAATGTTACGGACCCAGGTTCGATTCTACCCTCAGGCGGCTGTCTGCACACGTTCTCCCTGCGTCGAGTTGGGTTTTTCCTCTGGTGAATTAATACGGTGCCTCTTCCAAAGTCAGTATCTCCTTCCTGAAGCGATTGACTTCAAATCTGGTCCACCCAGGGCCTTGTATTTCTGAACTAAGTTTCCTGTCTACATTAATCTACATTAAAGGCCAAAACTGAGGCTCCTCCACAGTAAGCAAGGTCAATATGGAATTTGATTGATGTTTTCCAGATATCAAGATAGCTTACCGGATAAGGAGAAACTATTTTTGGATGTTGAGACAGTATAAAAATCAGAGCCAGGCTCTTTCTGAGTGAAATGGGGGAACAGTTCGAAAGGCATAGGCTGAGGGAAGTTTGGAACTCTCTTCTACAAACGGCATTTGTCAATTTGCAAACTGAGATGGATAGATTTTTTTTGTTAACCCAAAATATTAAGGCAGGGCTTCCCAAACTGGAGGGATCATGATGGCTCTAAGTGGGGTCCTGGGTTGAAGTCTTGGCTTTGGGAGTTGCAAGGTAACAGTGGAGTTTCGACTGAGCTCGAACAACCGTGATCCCACTCTAACACCTTCACAGTCCTCACAGTTTCCTTCCCCTGCCACCATCCCCTGGACCATTTTACCCCAACCTATCCTCTCTTAGGGGCTCAGGACAAATCTCAGGGCACTGTACGGGGGTCACAGATGGGTTAGGGGGTTACGGGGCACAGGTTGGGTCACAGATCCATTATGACCGATGCCAAAGGCAATCCGTTTCTGAGATTAGATTAGATTCTCGACAGTGCGGAAACAGGCCCTTTGGCCCAACCAGTCCACACCGATCCTCCGAAGAGTAACCCACCCAGTCCCATTTCACCTCTGACTAATGCACCTAACACTATGGGGCAATTTAACATGGCCAATTCGCCCTAACCTGCACATCTTTGGAGTGTGGGAGGAAACTGGAGCACCCGGAGGGAACCCACGCAGACACGGGGAGAATGTGCAAACTCCACGCAGTCGACCGAGGCTGGAGTCGAACCTGGGACCCTGGTGCTGTGAGGCAGCAGTGCTAACCACTGAGCCACCGTGCTGACGAGCCCACAGCGCTTCTTCACAAGAACAATCCCACGACAGAACCACAAGGGTAACCCTGGTGGTCCCTGTCACGTGAAAGATCTGTCGTTAGATTGTCAACATCTTTAAGGCTTTTCTTATCGAGATGACTATGTGCACTTTAGCCCCTCTGCACAAGCGTTAGCGGAATATACCGATCTTCGCCAGTGATACCATCACCGCTAAGCAGCCGAATCACTTTCTCCCTGAATCCCAGCACGGGGGACTGCACAGCAGAAACCGGCCTCTGATCTCTGTTCGACTACACACCTGAGAAACATAAGTAGACCATTCGGCCCATCAGGTCCACCATTCAGTGCTCGGTATGGTTATCCACTTTCCTACCTCTTCACCCTCGATCCCCTCCTTTTCCCTGGGGTGGGGGGAGTCCAGAACTAGAGGGCATAGGTTTAGGGTGAGAGAGGGGAAAGATATAAAAGAGACCGAAGGGGCGACTTTTTCACGCAGAGGGTGGTGCGTGTATGGAATGAGCTGCCAGAGGATGTGTTGGAGGCTGATACAATTACAACATTCAAGAGGCATCTGGATGGGTATATGAATAGGAAGGGTTTGGAGGGATATGGGCCGGGTGCTGGCAGGTGGGACTAGATTGGGTTGGGATATCTGGTTGGCATGGATGGGTCTGTACATCTCTATGACTCTGATTAAAAACCTGCCTCAGCAACACTCTGCAGTAAGAGACCTGCCCCCACTCTGGGAGAGTCAAACAAACCCTCCCCCCCCCCATCTCGCTGTTAAATGTGCAACCCCTTCTTCTGAGCTTCTGGGTCAGGACTGTTCATTCAAACCTTCAGTCATTCCCACCTTTCAGTCATTCTAACATGGGGCCCTGAGCATAAATCCATCCTGAAGAAAACGTACATTCAAAACCCTTTGACAAATTCAAACACATCAGGAGTCCACCCTTGACATTCAAATACAGCACAATAGTCCCGAATTAAAACAGCAGAACCCGTAAAAGCCCTCGATGGGGGCGTCTTAAAGCAAGCTTACAGCGAAACCCCATCCTCCCCACACCACCACCACCAAAATAAATCACATCAATGTCACAGAATCCAACATTTGTTGGATGCTGCTGATCTGGTTTTGTTTTTTTTACCTCCTCCATACACCCCGCCGCTCATCGTTGCAAAAACAAAATATGATTTCGCTTTAATTTTGTAAAATGTGCAAAAGATATTCTCCACCAGGAGCAGGAGAGTGACGCGATGTGCACAGGTCGGAATACAGGGGACAGCAGAGAGAGAGAGCACAAACAGACGAGAGATTCACACACACACAGAGAGAGAGAGAGAGAGAAGGGGAAAGAGCGACTCCCTCCCTTTCCGAGCCGCTCTGTGCTCCTCCCAGTGTCACACATCAATTTAGCAGCGAAATATTAAAGGCGTAGGTGACTCCAAAGGGGATCCATAACCTTAAAGCGGCTGGCTGACAGCTGAAGGGTGGGGTATCAGGTCTTTAGAGGGGAAGGGGAACTTGCTGCTTTCATCAGGAAGGGATGGTGGGGGGGAAAGGCAGGAATGTGGATTGTAGGATCCTCATAGCATTTTGGATGGGCCGAATGGATTTGCATTCACCACAGTCAGTGAACACAGAAAGCCAGCGTAGGCCACTCGGCCCTTTGAGCCTGTACTAGCATTCAATATGATCATAGCTGACTGTGCAATTTAGGCAGCACGTTCAGAGGTTAGCACTGCTGCCTCACGGCGCCAGGGTCCTGGGTTCAATTCCAGCCTCGGGTGACTGTCCGTGTGGAGTTTGCACATTCTCCCCGTGTCTGTGTGGGTTTCCTCCCATTGTCCAAAGATGTGCAGGTTAGGGTGCACTGGCCATGCTAAATTACCCATAGTGTTAGGTGCATTAGTCAGGGGGAATGGGTCTGGGTGGATTACTCTTCGGAGGGTCGGTGTGGACTGGTTGGGCCGAAGGGCCTGTTTCCACACTGTCGGGAATCTAATCTAATCTCAGCGTTCCCACTCCCACTTTCTCCCCATACCCCTTGGCCCCTTTAGCTGCAAGGGCCAGGTCCAGCTCCATCTTGGATACATCTAAAGAATTCCACACGTTCCCAACTCTCTGGGTGAAGAAATGTGTAGGGAATGAGATGCCAGATGAAGTGGTGGAGGCTGGTACAATTACAACATTTAAAACACATCTGGATGGATATATGAATAGACAATAGACACAGGAGTAGGCCATTCTGCCCTTTGAGCCAGCACCACCATTCAATATGATCATGGCTGATCATCCTTAATCAGTATCCTGTTCCTGCCTTATCTCCATAACCCTTGATTCCACTATCCTTGAGAGCTCTATCCAACTCTTTCTTAAATGAATCCAGAGACTGGGCCTCCACTGCCCTCTGGGGCAGAGCATTCCACACAGCCACCACTCTCTGGGTGAAGAAGTTTCTCCTCATCTCTGTCTTAAATGGTCCACCCCGTATTTTTAAGCTGTGTCCTCTGGTTCGGCACTCACCCAGCAGCGGAAACATGTTTCCTGTGTCCTCTGGTTCGGCACTCACCCAGCAGCGGAAACATGTTTCCTGCCTCCAGAGTGTCCTTTAATAATCTTATATGTCTCAATCAAATCCCCTCTCAGTCTTCTAAACTCAAGGGTATACAAGTCCAGTCGCTCCAGTCTTTCAGTGTAAGGTAGTCCCGCCATTCTGAGAATTGACCTCGTGAACCTACGCTGCACTCCCTCAACAGCCAGAATGTCTTTCCTCAAATTTGGAGACCAAAACTGCACACAATATTCCGGGTGCGGTCTCACCAGGGCCCTGTACAGCTGCAGAAAGGTTTAGAGGGATATGGGCTGGGTGCTGGCAGGTGGGACTAGATTGGGTTGGGATGTCTGGTCGGCATGGACGGGTTGGACCGAAGGGTCTGTTTCCGTGCTGTACATCTCTAACTATGTCGGCCCTAGGTAGCGCAGTGGCTCAGTGGTTAGCACAGCTGCCTCACAGTACCAGGGCCCTGAGTTCATTCCCCACCCTCGGGTGACTGTCTGTGTGGAGTTTGTACGTTCTGGAGTCCGTGTGAGTTTCCTCCCACTGTCCAAATGTGTGCAGGTTTAGGGTGAATTGGCCATGGTAAGTTGCCCCATAGTGTGCAGGCTGGGTGGGTTAGCCATGGGAAATGCAGGGTTACAGGGATAGCTGGGTCTAAAGCCATTTGTGGGGGGGGGGGGGGTTGGTCCAGACTCAATGGGCTGAATGGTCTCTTTCCACACTGAAGTGGTTCTCTGGATAGCTTAACCCTTACTCTGATACTGTAATCCCCTTCTTCCTGCATCTAGCCTGTTCAGTCCCATCGGGATTTTGTATGTCTCTATGAGATTCCCCTCAATCTCCTAAATCCTAGTCAATCCAGTCTTTCTTCATATGTTAGTCCTGCCATCCCGGGAATCAGTCTGAAGATGACCCCTGCCTTGCCCCCAAATCCTCCAAACTGCTTAGTCAATGTGTCTTGGGCATCTGTGGAGAAGATGTAGATAGGATCAAGGGAATTCCTTCCTAATAGATTCCCTACAGTGCGGAAACAGGCCCTTTAGCCCAACCAGTCCACGCCGACCCTCCGAAGAGTAACCCACCCAGACCCATTTCCCTCTGACTAATGCACCTAACACCATGGGCAATTTAGCATGACCAATTCTCCTGACCCACACATCTTCAGACTGTGGGAGGAAACCGGAGCACCCGGAGGAAACCCACAATACCTTCCTCTTTGAAAACTTAGTAACTAAATGCAAGATTAGGCCATTCAGCCCTTCCAGCTTGCTCTGCTATTCAATATCATCATGGCTGATCCTCTACCTCAATGATACATTCCTGCTTTTCTCCCCCTGATTCCTTAATGCTGTTTATATCTGTAAAATGTATCTATGTGTGAGAGAATTCCACAGCCTCAATACCCCTTAAGTTAAAAAAAAAACTTTTTTCATCTTCGTTCAATATAGTCTCCCTTGTCTGCTCTCACTGTGTTTCCTGGTTTGGACTGACAAGAGGGAAATTGTGCTTGATAAATCTACTGGAATTTTTCAAGAATGGAGTTGATAAGGGGGAGCCAGTGAATGTGATTTACTTGACTTTCAGATTGCTTTTGAAAAGGTCTCACAGAAGAGATTAGCTTCGTAAAATTAAAGCATGTAAAATAAAAGTGGGATTGAGGTCGCGTTGTAACACAGATTCAGAACTGATTGTCTGACAGGAAACAAAGACTTGGAGATGCCAGTGTTGGACTGGGGTGGACAAAGTTAAAAATCACACAACGCCAAGTTATAGACCAACAGTTAAAAATCACACAACACCAGGTTATTGTCCAACAGTTAAAAATCACACAACACCAGGTTATAGTCTAACAGTTAAAAATCACACAACACCAGGTTATAGACCAACAGTTAAAAATCACACAACATCAGGTTATAGACCAACAATTAAAAATCACACAACACCAGGTTATAGACCAACAGTTAAAAATCACACAACACCAGGTTATAGACCAACAGTTAAAAATCACACAACACCAGGTTATAGTCTAACAGTTAAAAATCACACAACACCAGGTTATAGACCAACAATTAAAAATCACACAACACCAGGTTATAGTCTAACAGTTAAAAATCACACAACACCAGGTTATAGACCAACAATTAAAAATCACACAACACCAGGTTATAGACCAACAGTTAAAAATCACACAACACCAGGTTATAGTCCAACAGGTTTATTTGGAAGCACTAGCTTTCGGAGCGCCGTTCCTTCATCAGGTGGTTGAAGATGAAAGACCTAACAGTCCAGGTTTGTTTAATATCTCACTGTATGAAACTGTAATCTTTTGCTAGAAATTCTGTGTCTTATGATTTTATACTCCACAATCACTGCTCTGAAAGCTGGTGCTTCCAAATAAACCTGTTGGACTCTAACCTGGTATCAGGAAACAAAGAGTAAGCAAAAACATGTCCTTTTGCAGATGACATGCAGTGAGCATTGAGGATATGTGTCAGGACCCCAGATATTCACAGTCTCTATTAACAATTGAGCTACCCAAGTTAAATGCAATATCTCCAAGTTTGCTAACGATTCAAAGCTGGGTGGAAGGGTGAATGGTGAGAAGGAGGCTGAGTTGCTACAATGTGATTTGGTCAAGTTGGCAAATGCATAGTAGATGGAAGTAAGTACAAATAAATTTAAGATTAGCCACTATGATAACAAACACAGGAAGACAGATTATTATGTGAACAGTGATAGCTTGGCAATGATAACCTGGGTGACCTTTACACCAGTTGCTGAAAGTAAGCACGCAGGTTCAGCAGGCAGTGAGGAAGGCAAATGATACGTTAGCCCTGGGTGTAGGTTTGCTCGCTGAGCTGGAAAGTTCATTTCCAGACGTTTCGTCACCCTACTAGGTAACATCATCAGTGAGCCTCTGGTGAAGCACTGGTGGCATGGCCAGTGAAGATCTTACCAAGTAGGGTGATGAAACGTCTGGAAACAAATCTTCCAGCTCAGCGAGCAAACTTACATCCAGAACCTCAACCTGAGCTACAAACCTTCTCCAAACTCGATATGTTAGCCTTCATAGTGAGAGGATTTAAGTACAGGAGCAAGGATATCTTGCTGCAATACAATGGCTTCATGGTCAACTTTTGACTTTGACACCCAGATTTTTATTAGATTCAAATTCCGGAACTCAGACTCCAATGGTGACCAGGAATCCATTGTCGATTTTCGAAAAAAAAAAACCCATCTGGGTCACTAATGTGCTTCAGGGAAGGAAACTGCCATCCTTACCCGGTCAGTCCTACATGTGACTCCAGACCCACAGCGATGTGGTTGACATCTCTATGACTCTTAAACTGCCCTCTGGGGTAATTCGGGATGGGCATTAAATGCTGGGCCAAGCCAGCGATGTTTGTGAATGAATAAAAAACAATACTGCCCAGGGCGTTGGTGAGACCACATCTGGAGTGTTGTGTGCAACCTCCTTATCTGAAGAAGCAGGTTCTGGCCATGGGGAAAGTGCAATGATTCATGGGATGACATGATTGGCGTATGAAGAGATGCTGGACAGGTTAGGATTACGTTCAATGGCTTTGAGAAGCACAAGAAGGATTTTATAGAAACTCGCAAAATTCTATTAGGACTGGACAAGCAGGAAGGACGATGCTCCCAATAACTGGGGAGTCCCGAACCAAGGGTCACATTCTAAGGACATGGGGTGGACCATTTAGGACTGAGCCAGTCAAATGACCCTTTGTTGTGCTAGATCGAAGGCAAATCTCTTAAATCCAAGAGATCGTGAGCTACAAACCTTCTCAAGACTTGGTAAGATCATGAGTCTCCACACATGGCTGTTAATAGACCATTGTCAGTGGCACCCAGCAGACTTCCATCTCCATTGGGCAATGGACACACAGCGAATTAAATCCTTTGGGGCTGCACTTTTGCTGTTGGCTGAGGAGACCCAATTCCAGAGAAGTGGGATCAGCCATTACCACCTTATAAATAGTGATCAGCATCTTATAATTGACCAGAGCTCACTTGTTGGCAGCATTGTATAAGGCAAGATATGATCTGGCATATCTCAGGGACACCCCCTGCCAGTAGTTTAATTTGGAGCTTTCATTTTGGAATTTGATTTGGATAAATGCGAGGTATTGCATTTTGGTAAAACCAACCAGGACAGGACTTATACCATTAAACCCAGGGCCTTGGGTAGTGTTATGGGGGTCCTTTGAGGTTTACTTCACATAGGAAAGGTGGTTAAGAAGGCACTTAACGCACATGCCTTCATTGCTCAGACCGTTGAGTACAGAAGTTGGGATGTCATATTGAGGTTGTACAGGATATTAGTGAGGCCTCTTCTGGAGGACTGTGTCTAGTTCCAGTAGCTCTTAGATTAGAGTCCCAACAGCGTGGAAACAAGCCCTTCAGCCCAACCAGTCCACACCGACCCTCCGACGAGTAACCCAGCCAGCCCCATTTTCCTCTGACTAATGCAGCTAACACTACGGGAAATTTAGCACGGCCAATTCACTCGAAACTGCACGTCTTTAGACTGTGGAAGGAAACCGGAGCACCCGATGGAAATCCACACAGACACGGGGCGAACGTGCAAACTCCACACAGTCAGTCGCCTGAGGCGGGAATTGAGCCTGGGGATTCTGGTGCTGTGAGGCAGCCTACGAACCACTGAGCCACCATGTTATAGGAAGGAGAGGGTTCAGAAAAGATTTATGGGGATGTTGCCGGGTCTGGAAGGTTTGAATCATAAAGAAAGGCTGGATAGGCTAAGTAAGACCTTTTCACTGGAGCGTCGGAGGTTGAGAGTTATAGAATTTTATAAAATCATGAGGGGTATAGAACAGGTGGGTGGCAGGTGCCTTTTCCCCTTGGTGGAGGTGGGGGGGGGGGTTTCAAGACAAGGGGGCACAGTGAGAGGAGAAAGATTTAAAAAAAGACATGAGGGGCAATTTTACTCTACACAGTGAGCGGTTCCTGTATGGAGTTTATATAAATGATTTGGATGCGAGCATAAGAGGTACAGTTAGTAAGTTTGCAGATGACACCAAAGTTGGAGGTGTAGTGGACAGCGAAGAGGGTTACCTCAGATTACAACAGGATCTGGACCAGATGGGCCAATGGGCTGAGAAGTGGCAGATGGAGTTTAATTCAGATAAATGCGAGGTACTGCATTTTGGGAAAGCAAATCTTAGGAGGACTTATACACTTAATGGTAGGGAGTGTTGCTGAACAAAGAGACCTTGGAGTGCAGGTTCATAGCTCCTTGAAAGTGGAGTCGAAGGTAGATAGGATAGTGAAGAAGGCGTTTGGTATGCTTTCCTTTATTGGTCAGAGTATTGTGTACAGGAGTTGGGAGGTCATGTTGGGACATTGGTTAGGCCACTGTTGGAATATTGCGTGCAATTCTGGTCTCCTTCCTATTGGAAGGATGTTGTGAAACTTGAAAGGGTTCAGAAAAGATCGACAAGGATGTTGCCAGGGTTGGAGGGTTTGAGCTACAGGGAGAGGCTGAACAGGCTGGGGCTGTTTTCCCTGGAACGTCGGAGGCTGAGGGGTGACCTTATAGAGGTTTACAAAATTGAGGGGCATGGATAGGATAAATAGACAAAGTCTTTTCCCTGGGCTCGGGGAGTTCAGAACTAGAGGGGCATAGGTTTAGGGTGAGAGGGGAAAGATATAAAAGAGACCTACAGGGCAACTTTTTCACACAGAGGGTGGTATGTGTATGGAATGAGCTGCCAGAGGATGTGGTGGAGGTTGGTACAATTCCAACATTTAAGAGACATTTGGATGGGTATATGAATAGGAAGGGTTTGGAGGGATATGGGCCGGGTGCTGGCAGGTGGGACTAGATTGGGTTGGGATATCTGGTTGGCATGGACAGGTTGGACCGAAGGGTCTGTTTCCATGCTGTACATCTCTATGACTCTAAGTGGTGGATACAGTTTGAACATTTAAAAGACATATGGATAAGTACATGATTGGGAAAGGTTTGGAGGGATATGGGCCAGGAGCAGGCAAGTGGGACTACTTTAGTTTGGGACAATGGTCAGCACGGACTGGTTGGGCCGAAGGGTCTGTTTCTGTGCTGTATGTGTTTGTCTTGAATCTATCGCTCCTTGCTGGTATTAGTGAGGACCAATTGGGAAAGGGTGTTCACGTGCTGTCTTCGGCAGAAGAATTCCTCACGCCGATGAACAGCAATGAGTTAATGGCTAGGTTGTTTTTTTGTTCTTAGTTCTTTCACATGAAGTGGATGTCCCTGGGGAAGGCCAACGTTAGTTACCCATTCCCTAACTGCCCTGGAGCTGAGAGGCTCCTCTGTCCTTTTCAGAGGACAAGTTAAGAGTCAACCACATTACTGTGGGTGTGGAGTCCTGACCAGGGAAACACAGCAAAAGGAAGGAAGTAGGTAGATGTCTGGAGATCACAGGTGTCAGGAGGGAGAACAGAAGCATGACATTGAGAGAAAGAAGCAGCCATGATCATTAAATGATAGAGTGGGTATAATGTTCTACACTCGCTGGTATTTCCAATGTTCCACCCATAAAGGACAACAGTGAACCGAATGGGTGCTGAGATGGTCACCATGACAGAGAGTAGTTTTATATCCCAGGGGCGACACGGTGGCTCAGTGGTTAGCCCTGCTGCCTCACAGCAGCAGGAGGACCAGCCTCAGGACCCAGGTTCGATTCCAGCCTCAGGTGACTGTCTGTGTGGAGTTTGCACATTCTCCCCCCTGTCTGCGTGGGTTACCTCTGGTTTCCTCCCACAATCCAAAGATGTGCAGGTTAGGGTGGATTGGCCGTGGGAAATTGCCCCATACAGTGTTCAGGGATGTGTAGGTTAGGTGTATTAGTCTGGGGTAAATGTAGGGGAATGGTTCTGGGTGGGTTACTCTTCGGAGGGTCGGTGTGGACTTGTTGGGCCGAAGGGCCTGTTTCCACACCGTAGGGATTTTATATTTATTCATTGAATTTCAGTTCAACTAGTTGGGGCCATGTGTCTGGACCCCTGGATGACCAGTCCAATGACTAGCCACAAAGCACGATGGCTGGTCACTGGCAGTATGGTGGCTCACAGCACCAGGGTCCCAGGTTCGATCCCAGCCTCGGGCGACTGACTGTGTGGAGTTTGCACGTTCTCCCCGTGTCTGCGTGGGTTTCCTCCGGGTGCTCCGGTTTCCTCCCACAGTCCAAAGATGTGCAGGTCAGGGTGGATTGGCCATGGGAAATTACCCATACAGTGTTCAGGGATGTGTAGGTTAGGGTGGATTGGCCGTGCTAAATTGCCCGTAGCGTGAGGTGCATTAGTCAAGGGGAAATGGGTCTGAGTGGGTTCTCTTCGGAGGGTCGGTGTGGACTGGTTGGGCCGAAGGGCCTGTTTCCACACTGTCGGGAATCTAATCGAAAAGCAGCCATCTCTCCAATGGTTCCTTTACAGCTCAGATGCACGATTCTTGCTTTTGAGACGATCAACTCAGCTTAAGAGTGTGTTAATGTCACAACTTTGGGAACATGCTGTGACCACTGAGTACAATCACACACATGGATTGCTGCACCCAGGTACAATCCTTCATATTCTGTTGGCCAGTCCTAGCATCAGATATCATTGGTCATTGGCAGTTGTAACCGCTCGACATGGATTTTGATTTAATTTATTCTTGTCACACTGTACCTAGGTACAGTGAAAAGTTTTGTGTGCAGTGCAGGCTGATCACACTGTACCTAGGTACAGTGAAAAGTTTTGTGTGCAGTGCAGGCTGATCACACTGTACCTAGGTACAGTGAAAAGTTTTGTGTGCAGTGCAGGCTGATCACACTGTACCTAGGTACAGTGAAAAGTTTTGTGTGCAGTGCAGGCTGATCACACTGTACCTAGGTACAGTGAAAAGTTTTGTGTGCAGTGCAGGCTGATCACACCATACAAAGTGCAATAGGGTAACAACAGAATGAGGAATGCAATGTTCCAGCTGCAGAGGAGGGGCACATAGAGCAAGGAAAACATTAAATTTGCAATTTAGAGGTCCATTCAGAAGTCTGATAACAGCGGGGAAGAAGCTGTCCTTGAATCTGTTGGTACGTGTTTGGTATCTGCTGCCCAATGGAAGAGGCTTGAGGAGATTATAACCGGGGTGGGAGGGGGGGTCATTGAAGATGTAGGCTGCCTTCCTGAGACAGCCAGGAGTGTCGATGGAGTCAATGGATGGGAGGGTTGGCTTGCCTGATGGACTGGGCCGTGTTCACAGCTCTCTGTCGTTTCTTACAGTCCTGGGCACAGCAGTTGCCGTACCAAGCCGAGATGCATCCAGACGGAATGCTTTCTGTCGGGCTTCTATAAAAATTGGGAAGAGTCTTTGCCGACAATGCAGAATTTCCTTCACCTCCTGAGGAAGCCGAGGTGTTGCTCGCATCAACGTGGGTGCACCGGGACAGGTTGTTGGTGATTGTCACTCCCAGGAATATGACGCTCCTAACCATCACTACCTCAGCTCCACTGATATAAGGAAGTGGTGGCCATCTTTCTCCACCATCGTCGAACGTGAATGCAGCCTTTGGACTAAGCTTTGAAACACTTTTTAAAAATTTATTCATATGCTGTGGCGCACTGTCTTGTATGCCTGTCCCTGAGTACCCAGGAGAAAATGGTGCTGAGCCGCCATCTTGAATCATCTCACCCCGCCCCCACTCCCAGCTCCAGACCCACACCAGGTCCTAACTCCCAGCCCTGCCGTGTTTTCACCATCCCTCCAGACCTCCCCCTCTCTGAGGATGAAAGATCAGTCCTCGGCAGAGGCCTCACCTTCATCCCCCTACGCTCTCAGATTAACGAGTTCAACACGCGGCAAGACATCGAACAATTCTTCAACCAGGATTCTCGCCCACCCTCTGACGACCCCTTCTCCCACCTCCAATACACCCCACCCACCTGGACACCCCGTGCTGGCCTCTTACCCGCCCTCGATCTCTTCATAGCCAACTGCCGCCGCGACATTAACCGCCTCAACTTCTCCACCCCTCTCACCCACTCCAACCTCTCACCCTCGCAACGTGCAGCCCTCCACTCCCTCCGCTCCAACCCCAACCTCACCATCAAACCAGCAGACAAGGGAGGCGTGGTAGTAGTTTGGCGCATCAACCTTTACACCGCTGAGGCTAAACGCCAGCTCGCAGACACCTCCTCCTACTGTCCCCTTGACCATGACCCCACCTCCTACCACCAAACCATCATCTCCCAGACCATCCATAACCTCATCACCTCAGGGGATCTCCCATCCACTGCCTCCAACCTCATCGTCCCACAACCCCGCACCGCCCGTTTCTACCTCCTGCCCAAAATCCACAAACCTGACTGCCCCGGCTGACCCATTGTCTCAGCCTGCTCCTGCCCCACCGAACTCATCTCTGCATACCTCGACACGGTCCTGTCACCCTTAGTCCAAGAACTCCCCACCTACGTTCGGGACACCACCCACGCCCTCCACCTCCTCCATGATTTTCGCTTCCCCGGCCCCCAACGCCTTATCTTCACCATGGACATCCAGTCCCTGTACACCTCCATCCCCCATCACGAAGGACTCAAAGCCCTCCGCTTCTTCCTTTCCCGCCATACCAACCAGTACCCTTCCACTGACACCCTCCTTCGACTGACTGAACTAGTCCTCACTCTGAACAACTTCTCTTTCCAATCCTCCCAATTCCTCCAAACCAAAGGAGTAGCCATGGGCACCCACATGGGCCCCAGCTATGCCCTGCCTCTTCGTAGGATATGTGGAACAGTCCATCTTCCGCAGCTACACTGGCCCCACCCCCCACCTTTTCCTCCACTACATTGATGACTGTATCGGCGCTACCTCGTGCTCCCAAGAGGAGGTTGAACAGTTCATCCACTTTACCAACACCTTCCACCCCGACCTCAAATTCCCCTGGACCGTCTCAGACTCCTCCCTCCCCTTCCTAGACCTTTCCATTTCTATCTCAGGCGACCGAATCAACACGGATGTTTACTATAAACCGGCCGACTCCCACAGCTACCTAGACTGCACCTCCTCCCACCCTGCCCCCTGTAAAAACGCCATCCCATATTCCCAATTCCTTCGTCTCTGCCGCATCTGCTCCCAGGAGGACCAGTTCCAATACCGTACAACCCAGATGGCCTCCTTCTTCAAAGACCGTAATTTCCCCTCAGACGTGATCGACGATGCTCTCCACCGCATCTCTTCCACTTCCCGCTCCTCCGCCCTTGAACCCCGCCCCTCCAATCGCCACCAGGACAGAACCCCACTGGTCCTCACCTACCATCCCACCAACCTCCATATACATCTCTGCTCATTTCTGCCACCTTCAAACAGACCCCACCACCAGGGACATACTTCCCTCTCCTCCCCTATCAGCGTTCCGAAAAGACCACTCCCTCCATGACTCCCTCGTCAGGTCCACACCCCCCACCAACCCAACCTCCACTCCCGGCACCTTCCCCTGCAACCGCAAGAAATGCAAAACTTGCGCCCACACCTCCCCCCTCACTTCCCTCCAAGGCCCCAAGGGACACTTCCATATCCGCCACAAATTCACCTGCACCTCCACACACATCATTTACTGCATCCGCTGCACCCGATGTGGTCTCCTCTACATTGGGGAGACAGGCCGCCTACTTGTAGAACATTTCAGAGAACACCTCTGGGACACCCGGACCAACCAACCCAACTGCCCCATGACTGAACACTTTAACTCCCCCTCCCACTCCGCCAAAGTCATGCAGGTCCTTGGCCTCCTCCATCGCCAGACCATGGTAACACGACGTCTGGAGGAAGAGCGCCTCATCTTCCGCCTAGGAACCCTCCAACCACAAGGGATGAACTCAGATTTCTCCAGCTTTCTCATTTCCCCTCCCCCCACCTTATCTCAGTCCCCACCCTCAGACTCAGCACCGCTTTCTTGACCTGCAATCTTCTTCCTGACCTCTCCACCCCCACCCTCTCTCCGGCCTATCACCCTCACCTTAACCTCCTTCCACCTATCGCATTCCCAACGCCTGCCCCCAAGTCCCTCCTCCCTACCTTTTATCTTAGCCTGCTTGGCACACCCTCCTCATTCCTGAAGAAGGGCTTATACCCGAAACGTCGATTCTCCTGCTCCTTGGATGCTGCCTGCCCTGCTGCGCTTTTCCAGCAACACATTTTTCAGCTCAGTCCTTGGCATGGTTGAAGCTGCGCTTTGGGTGTCTTACTGACTAACAGACAGAAAAGTCCTAGGAGGAATATGACTGTCCTGCGTCCTGTGTGAGCCAACAGAGATACCATTGCTTTATGAGTGCCAACACGCATGGGAGACGTGCCTTAATGGGAAAATGCTATGTTGGCTACCTTGATACTGGGGTGCGGACAGCAAGAATGCCAAGTGGTTGAGCTTGGTTTTGTGCCGGCGGTGAGGTCAGCTCTGTTTGTCAGCTGCGCACGAGGACCATGAGATCACAGGCCTCTTAAACCAGGCCTCAAGTCAACTTGCTTTGCGAATTGGCCAGAGTTGCTGGCTGTTTTACCAGTGCGTCTGATCGCTATCACTGCTGCTTCAGAGGACTACCTGTGTCCACTGTGAGTCCAAGAGAGGCTGATGAGAAAGAGGCAGGATTGGGGGGGTGGGTGGGGGGAGGTTGGAGGGAGAGTGAATGCAGTCCACAGTCCATACATGAACAGGGTGGTCCAGGCAGATTCAGTGATAACACTTGGAAGGGATCGAGATAAACATTTGCAGCAGGGCGGAGTGGAAGAGCAGGGTCAAGAGCGACTGCATGATCCTACCCCCTCTCCAAGGACATGATGGGCCAAATGGCTTCCCCCACCCCCTCACCTTCTGTGCCAATCATCCACTTGGTTTGCTTGCGCCCCCAGATGGATTGAAAGTGTCATGACAGCTGTTTGGAGGGGGGGGTGGGGAAGTGGAAACTAAGACACGCCTACTCCCAGCAGCTGATTGGTTGCCCCAAATGCAGGGTTCTGATTGGCTTCTGTGGCTGTTGACCACTCTGATGGATAGCTGGGCCTCCCCCAATCAAAGGGTGTGGGCGTTCCAGGGGAGGCTGGCCAGGGCTCATTCTCCCCCAGATCCAAGGGAAGGCAGTGGGACTGAGCAGAGGTAACCTATAATTTATGAACACAGAAAGAGAGGCATCCATCTTCAGAGATCATACATAATTTTAAAAAAGGAATAAAGGAAATCTCCTCCACAACAGAAACAAGCTTCCAGCAATAAAGGTAATCTGTCCAATTAACATGATTGAAATCCTTTCATTAGAATGTTTATTTTTCGCAAAAGAGAAAATACACCTTTGTATGAATCTGAATGCTTCTGTTTGAGATGCACTGTGTGTCCTTTTGGTGAACGTTAGCCTTAATTCTTTGGAACTGACAGGGGATGGTTTTGTTCGTCGGGATGTCAGGTCGATGTTAAGACTGGAAGAAACTGTTTGGGATCAGGGTGGTGGATGGAGAGTGGAGGCAGGGAGGGTGTGAGCTCCCCTTCGACTGGCAGCCGACACAGCTTGAGCGGTACGCTGTCCGATTTGTGATGGGCTCACTACCCAGCTGGCTTCTGATTCTGTGTTCACGTCCCGTTTACATGATACTGTGCTTCCTGCGTGTGTCAGGGAAGGTGTGGAGGCCGAGCACAAGAGGGGGCGGGGGGGGCATCATTGCCAAGCCTGAAGAGTGCGTGTGGATAACTGTTTACCCCAGTCTCTCACGCTCGCCCCTCGAGGGAGGAGGTGGTCAGTTCAAGCCCCAGTACCTGAAGGTATTTGACCCACCCCACCCCACCACACCACACCACACCACTCCACTGCTGCGCTGTTAGAGCTGCCACATTTCAGACTGGACCCCCACCGAATGATCCCACTGTCACTATTTGGCAGAGAAAGGTGTCGATGAGGGAAGGGATGAAAGATTTTTCCCCCAACCCTCCTCCGCCCCCAGGGGTACCCTGGAGCTATCCTCGATTATCCAATTATAATAGGATAGAATAGAATCCCTATTGGAATGGAAGCAAGCTATTCGGCCCATCCAGTCCACACAAACCCTCCGAAGAGCTTCGGGCCCAGACTCAACCCATCTCTGTAAACCTGCATTTTGCTGGCTAACCCTCCTAGTCTGCACATCCCTGAACACTATGGGGTAATCTAGCATAGCCAATCCACCCTAGCCTGCACATCCCTGGGCACTATGGGACAATTTAGCACGGCCAATCCACCCTAGCCTGCACATCCCTGGGCACTATGGGACAATTTAGCACAGCCAATCCACCTTAACCTGCACATCCCTGGGCACTATGGGACAATTTAGCACGGACAATCCACCCTAACCTGCACATCCCGGAACTCTATGGGACAATTTAGCACGGACAATCCCACCCTAACTACATATATTTGGCCTGTGGGAGGAAGCTGGAGCACCTGGAGGAAACCCACACAGACACGGGGAGAACGCACACATTCCACACAGACAGTCGCCTGAGGCAGGAATTGAACCCAGGTTAACAGTGCCACGGCTCGCTGAGCTCATGGCTGTTAGCAGGATCTCGCTTCGCATGGACAGCGGCATCTCCCACGGCAACACCACTTGGAGAAGTGTTTCATTGGCTGCAATGAGCTCTCTGGGCTGGCCCGCGTTTTTGGGAAACGCGACCGCCGGGAGGACAGTGTCTCTCCATCTTGATCGAGCCTGGAATGACAGACGGACGGTGCAGAGTCTGATGGCACCTGTGGAGAGGGGAAACTTCTTTGGGCTGAAGAGAGAGGTGGAAAAATGATGGGTTTTATACAGTTAAGAAAGGAGAAGGGACTCTGTATCTAACCCCGTGCTGTCCATGTGCTGGGAGTGTTTGATGGGGGGGATAGTGTAGCGAGAGCTTTACTCTGTATCCAACCCCATGCTGTCCCTGTCCTGGGAGTGTTTGATGGGGGGATGGTGTAGAGGGAGCTTTACTCTGTATCTAACCCCGTGCTGTCCATGTCCTGGGAGTGTTTGATGGGGACAGTGTAGAGGGAGCTTTACTCTGTACCCAACCCCGTGCTGTCCCTGTCCTGGTGAGGGTGAGATGCCAAGGGAGAATAGAGAACACAGAACAGAAAGTAAAGGGAGTGGTGATGGTTGGAAATGAGAGATAGAGCTCTGATTCAGAGCGTGGCCGAGTGGAGTTAATTTGGATGGTCATTTTGGTTCTCGGACATTCAGATTTGGGACAGTTTCCTGGTTTTGGTCAGCAGCGGTGAGGCGCCTTTGGCAGAGATAATGTTCTCGGCCTGGTCAGACAGGGCTGCCTCAGTGTGCTACCTCCCCTCGGTATTGCATCCTCAGGGAACAGTTTAGTGGCAGAATCCCATGGCCACCTGGGAAATCAAGACACTGTGTGTGTGGAACTGGAAATGTAAGTTGTCCTAACTTTGGGATGATTGATTTCTTTTTATAATGAATGTAATTAAAATGGTGCTGGCTTGTGGTGACGTAGACACATTTTACTGTATTTTCATTAAATACGTGTAAAATTAAGCAGTACTTAGCAGCATTATTAACTCTGTTTCTCTCCCCACAGAAACTGCCAAACCTGCTGAGTTTCTCAAGCATTTTCTGTTAGTCTTATAGATCAGATAACATGTTCCATTTTAATTGGATACAGTGTAGGGGCAGCTTTACAGTGTATCTGACCTCATGCTGTCCCTGTCCTGGGGAGTGTTTGATGGGGGACGGTGTAGAGGGAGCTTTACTCTGTATCTAACCCTGTGCTGACCCTGTCCTGGGGAGTGTTTGATGGGGGACGGTGTAGAGGGAGCTTTACTCTGTATCTAACCCCGTGCTGTAACTGTCCCTGGGAGTGTTTGATGGGGGACAGTGTAGGGGGAGCTTTACTCTGTATCTAACCCCGTGCTGTCCCTGTCCTGGGAGTGTTTGATGGGGGACAGTGTAGAATAACATTTACTTTTTGTTTAAAAGTGTAGAGGAAGCATTACTCTCTGTTTCTATATCATGTTGAAGAAGGAGTTAGGAATAATCATTCAAGCAAAAGGGAACAAAGTGGGAATAGGGAACTGATTTGGATGATCAGCGATGATCATATCGAAAGGCAGAGCAGCTTTGAAGGGCCGAATGGCCTTGCTCCTTTCTTCTATGTTTTGCCTGTATCTAACTGCACTCTGTGGCCTGGGAGATGTTGTCTCGGGTAGTGGGTCTGAAGGGGTTAATGTTCATGTTAATTGCCTGCACTCTGTTATGGACTAGACCAAACCCCCCCCCCCCCCCCCCCCAAACTATTCAGAAGATAGTCTCGACTCAAACTTTTGCTTATTTTAAAGGTAAATGCAAGATTTTGCGTTCCAGCTGCAATTGGTCAGGCTACCAGATTTAAAGCAAAATACGTGATATCCATCCACTATCGTTAAAATACAACAAAGGGAAGATTGAATTGGAATGACGTAACTCTATTGGAAAATGTAATCGAATAATAGACACAGTAACTATTACAAATTAATTATGGTAACATCCCACAGACATACCCTTGGCAAAAGACAAATTCAGAAGATGTATTACCTGGTATAGCAATTGCGTGTGAAACAGAGAACTCCTCCTCTCTCACCCCTCCAGCTCTTTGGCTGTAACTGAGAGAGAGGAAAAAAAAATAATTTCCACTTCTTCAAGACCCCAACAGCCAAAAGCTAAAGCTAAAAATCCTGGTTCTCTGGGAGCTTGACCCCACCCAGCCAGGTTACTTCTATTGTTCCAACTTAAAGAAAAATGTAGGCCTCACAAGCTGTTTGTTGGATTTCCAACCAGACAGCTCTTAACCTCTGTCTTAAAAACTCTCTTTTAAAACAAAACAGTGAAGAAACAACCTCTTAAAGCCACAGCATTGTCACAACATTCCTTCCCGATGTTACACACAGTCTGTGGGTAGAGACTCGGAGTTATACTGGAGATCTTGGAGGAACATGATGTATCTGGACCTGCAGTCTTAGGACATTGTATTTAATGAAATTATTCTGTCAACCTACTGATTCTCAAAGAACAGTGCCTTGCGTGTGGATACGTGGCAATGATATATCCTCCAACACTAACTAGAGAACACCTCTGGGACACCTGGACCAACCAACCCAACCACCCCGTGGCTCAACACTTCAACTCCCCCTCCCACTCCGCCAAGGACATGCAGGTCCTTGGACTCCTCCATCGCCAGACCATGGCAACACGACGGCTGGAGGAAGAACGCCTCATCTTCCGCTGAGGAACCCTCCAACCGCTCAGATTTCTCCAATTTCGTCATTTCCCCTCCCCCCACCTTGTCTCAGTCCCAACCCTCGAACTCAGCACCACCTTCCTAACCTGCAATCTTCTTCCTGACCTCTCCGCTCCCCCCCCCCCCCCCCACACACTCTGGCATATCACCCTCACCTTAACCTCCTTCCACCTATCGCATTCCCAACGCCCCTCCCCCAAGTCCCTCCTCCCTCCCTTTTATCTCAGCCTGCTTGGCACACTGTCCTCATTCCTGAAGAAGGGCTGATGCCCGAAACGTTGATTCTCCTGCTCCTTGGATGCTGCCTGACCTGCTGCGCTTTTCCAGCACCACATTTTCAGCTCGGATCTCCAGCATCTGCAGTCCTCACTTTCTCCGACCTAGATGGGTCCAGGATAAATCAAAGGAAAAGGAGGATTGTGGCAGCAAGTTACACCCAAAAACTCTGACCCAGTGGCAAGTACCAATCAGGTACCAGGAGTGATCTACAGGAAATTACCACATGGTGGCAGCATTGCAGACCTGAACCCATGAATGAGAAATCTTGAAGACTAGTAAGGAAAGGATAAAAGATTCAGGGAAGTGAGATTACTACTTTAACAGCATTGCTGCTTTAAAAAGACCCAGTCAACGGCTGAAATGCGATTCACAAGAATCCTTACTGTGTGGGAGCAGGCCATTAGATTAGATTATTTTCCTGAAGAAGGGCTTATGCCCGAAACATTGATTCTCCTTCTCCTTTGATGCTGCCTGACCTGCTGCGCTTTTCCAGCAACACATTTTTAAAACCATTAGATTAGATTAGATTAGATTAGATTACTTACAGTGTGGAAACAGGCCCTTCGGCCCAACAAGTCCACACCGCCCCGCCGAAGCGCAACCCACCCGTACCCCTACATCTACCCCTTACCTAACACTAGGGGCAATTTAGTATGGCCAATTCACCTGACCTGCACATCTTTGGACTGTGGGAGGAAACCGGAGCACCCGGAGGAAACCCACACAGACACGGGGAGAATGTGCAAACTCCACACAGACAGTTGCCCGAGGTGGGAATCGAACCCGGGTCTCTGGTGTTGTGAGGCAGCAGTGCTAACCACCATGCCACCCATTGAAAACCCATTGATTCCACACTAGCCCTCTGAAGAACATCCCACCTCCCTACCCTGTAACCCTACATTTCCCATGGCTAACTCCACCTCACCTGCACATCCCTGGGCACTATGGGTAATTTAGCATGGCCAATCCACCCTAACCTGCACATCCCTGGGCACTATGGGTAATTTAGCACGGCCAATCCACCTTAGCCTGCACATCCCTGGGCACTATGGGTAATTTAGCACAGCCAATCCACCCTAACCTACACATCCCTGGACACTATGGGATAATTGAGCAGCCTAATCCGCACAATTTTGGACTGTGGGAGGAAACCGGAGTACCCGGACAAAATCAACACAGACCCAAGCAAGCAGACAAAACACGTCCAGAAACCCTGCTCACTCTCCCCGACATCATAGATATCTCGGAAATGACTGCCAGACTACTCAGCCCCCTTGGCATCATGGTAGCCCACAAACCCAGCAACACACTAAAATACCAGCTAATGAACTTGAAAGACCCTATACAGACAACAAGCAAAACTAATGTATTATATTAGATTTTCCTACAGCACAGAAACAGGCCCTTCAGCCCAACAAGTCCACACCAGCCCTCCAAAGAGTAACCCACCCAGTCCCATTTCCCTCTGACTAATGCACCTAACACTTCAGGCAATTTAGCACGGCCAATCCACCCTGACCTACAGGTGTTTGGATTGTGGGAGGAAACCGGAGCACCCGGAGGAAATCCACACAGACACGGGGGGGAATGTGCAAACTCCACACAGACAGTCGCCCGAGGCTGGAATCGAACCTGGGACCCTGGCACCAGGAGGCAGCAGTGCTAACCACTGAGCCACCGGGCTGCCCAGAGGGAAAGGCAAATTTATCTTAAAAGTCAGCCCGCAGCTTTGAATGATTAGATGAGTCAAAATGGCTGTGGATTTTCCACTCTGCTAATGTAGACAAGAAAGGAGACCATAGACAAGAGTGTATCCTCCCCCACCCCAACACACTAAAATACCAGCTAATGAACTTGAAAGACCCTATACAGACAACAAGCAAAACTGATGTCATCTACAAAATACCGTGCAAGGACTGGAACAAACACTACATTGGACAAACAGCCAGAAAACCAGCCACCAGGATACAAGAACACCAACTAGCCACAAAACGATATGACCCTCTCTCACTAGTATCCTCACATACAGATAAGGAAGGACACCACTTTGACTGGGACAACACATCCATCCTAGGACAAGCCAAACAGAGACACACACGAGAATTCCTAGAAGCATGGCATCCCAACTGGAACCCTATCAACAAACACATTGACTTGGATCCCATTTACGACCCCCTGAGAAAAAGAACAGGAAATGACATCACCATAGGAAATGACATCACCAACCCAAAGAACCCAAAGGTATAAATCGAAAACAGGAAACATCAGCAGAGCTTCATCCGGAGGCTCACTGAAGATTTTACGTAGTATAGTGACGAAACGTAGGAAAATGAACCTTCCAGCTTAGTGAGCAAACCTACATCCACAAACACTTTGAACCTCGTATTAAAGCTGAATATATCAGAGCTCAAAAGAAAAGGGCAGACTGTTGATCAGGCTGTGACTGCACTGATGCTTCCAGCTGAATTCTGAGCTGGGAGATGACCTCATCAAAGATAGGAATTTCTCAGGCATCAGAGATCCTGTTGTGAGAGCACATCTTCTGAGGGAGGAGAGGCCTACTCTCTGGAAAAGCTGTAGACATGTGCTGAGGCTCTGAGATTGTCGAACCTCAGCTGGAATGCATCGTGGGAAAAGAGGAGACTTTCCATGGTGCTGAGATTCATTGAAGGCCAATTGAGAGTAAAGAATCAGAGAAAGAAAGAAGATATTTGCAGAAAGACCAAGGCCAAAGGATAGGATATAAATGTTGCAGAGGACATGACTCAAAAGACAACAAAGCACGTGGAAAGCAAGGCTTGAAATGTAAGAAGCTGAATCATTTGGCGCACATGTTTTTCAGTTGGGACGAAGCCAGTGAAGATGGCTGCTGGGAAAAATGTCAGACAATGGTTCCGACGAACAAGCTGGAGCCTACAGGTCTAAAGGTGATACACGGTGCGTGACTGCAGAAGGAGAGCGTCACGTGAAGGTGAATTGCCAGATAGACGCATTGCTTTGTGCAACATCGTGAGGTTGAGTGAAGTGACTCCAAATGATGACCTGAAAATGTAGCTCGGACATTACTCTGGTCAAGAGAACGAGAGAATGGATGAGTTATTTATTGTCACTTGCATTTTGCAGTGAGTAAGAAATGGTGAAAAGCTTGGACCATTTTGGATAGTTTAAGAATAAAAAGGACAAAAGAGAGTCCTGAGCCAACGACCTCTCCCCCCCCCACTGCCTCGCCTTCTCCGGGCCCTCAAACTCAGGAGTTGCTGCTCTTTAGGTGCCACCTCATTGTGGCTGAGATGAGGTGAAGGCATCCAGTGCAATGGGAAGGATGAAGATCTGGAATTCCAGAAAGTTTGAGCGAGATCCTCTCATTTCAGCTGAAACGCGCGGAAAGCTTGGGTTGGTAACTATCTGCTCCCCCTGAGGATTCCGCCCGATGTATGTACAACAAAGAAATAAGAAAATTGACAGCCCAGGAACAGGCCCTTCGGCCCTCCAAGCCTGAGCCGATCCAAATGTACTGTCTGAACCTGTCGCCCAATTCTTAAGCATCTGGATCCCTCTGCTCCCCACCTCCTCATGCATCTGTCCACACGCATCTTAAATGAATCTCCCATGCCTGCCTCTACCACCTCTGCTGGTGATGTGCTCCAGGCACCTACCACCCTCTGTGTAAAGTACTTTAGAGTCATTGTCATAGAGTCATAGAGATGTACAGCATGGAAACAGACCCTTTGGTCCAACCCGTCCATGCCGACCAGATATCCCAACCCAATCTAGTCCCACCTGCCAGCACCCGGCCCATATCCCTCCAAACCCTTCCTATTCATGTACCCATCCAAATGCCTCTTAAATGTTGTAATTGTACCAACCTCCACCACATCCTCTGGCAGCTGATTCCATACACGTACCACCCTCTGCGTGAAAATGTTGCCCCGTACATCTCTATATCTTTCCCCTCTTACCTTAAACCTATAACCTCTAGTTCTGGACTCCCCGACCCCAGGGAAAAGACTTTGTCTACTTATCCTATCCATGCGCCTCATAATTTTGTAAACCTCTATAAGGTCACCCCTCAGCCTCTGACGCTCCAGGGAAAACAGCCCCAGCCTGTTCAGCCTCTCCCTGTAGCTCAAATCCTCCAACCCTGGCAACATCCTTGTAAATCTTTTCTGAACCCTTTCAAGTTTCACAACTTTCTGATAGGAAGGAGACCAGAATTGCACACAATATTCCAACAGTGGCCTAACTAATGTCCTGTACAGTCGCAACATGACCTCCCAACTCCTGTACTCAATACTCTGACCAATAAAGGACAGCATACCAAATGACTCCACTTTCAAGGAGCTATGAACCTGCACTCCAAGGTCTCTTTGTTCAGCAACACTCCCTAGGACCTTACCATTAAGTGTATAAGTCCTGCTAAGATTTGCTTTCCCAAAATACAGCACCTCGCATTTATCTGAATTAAACTCCATCTGCCACTTCTCAGCCCATTGGCCCATCTGGTCCAGATCCTGTTGTAATCTGAGGTAACCCTCTTCGCTGTCCACTACACCTCCAATTTTGGTGTCATTTGCAAACTTACTAACTGGACCTCTTATGCTCGCATCCAAATCATTTATGTAAATGACAAAAAAGTAGAGGACCCAGCACCGATCCTTGTGGCACTCCACTGTTCACAGGCCCCCAGTCTGAAAAACAACCCTCCACCACCACCCTCTGTCTTCTATCTTTGAGCCAGTTCTGTATCCAAATGGCTAGTTCTCCCTGTATTCATGAGATCTAACCTTGCTAATCAGTCTCCCATGGGGAACCTTGTCAAACACCTTACTGAAGTCCATATAGATCACATCTACTGCTCTGCCCTCATCAACCTTCTTTGTTACTTCTTCAAAAGTTTGTGAGACATGATTTCCCATGCACAAAGCCAGGTTGACTATCCCGAATCAGTTGTTGCCTTTCCAAATACATGTACATCCTGTCCTTCTGGATTCCCTCCAACAACTTGCCCACCACTGAGGTCAGGCTCACCGGTCTATAGTTCCCTGTCTTGTCCTTACAACCCTTCTTAAACAGTGACACCACATTAGCCAACCTCCAGTCTTCCAGCACCTCACCTGTGACTATCGATGATACAAATACCTCAGCAAGAGGTCCAGCAATCACTTCTCTAGCTTCCCAAAGAGTTCTCGGGTACACCTGATCAGGTCCTGGGGATTTATCCACCTTTAACTGTTTCAAGATATCCAGCACTTCCTCCTCTGTAATCTGGACATTTTGCAAGATGTCACCATCTATTTCCCTACAGTCTATATCTTCCATATCCTTTTCCACAGTAAATACTGATGCAACATATTCATTTAGTATCTCCCCCATTTTCTGTGGCTCCACACAAAGGCCGCCTTGCTGATCTTTGAGGGGCCCTATTCTCTCCCTAGTTACCCTTTGGTACTTGCCGCATGTATCCTCCTCAAACCTCTCACCCCTCACCTTGAAGGTGTGACCTCTCGTTATTGAATCCTTCCCCCTGCGAAAAAAGCTTAACTCTATCTTTCCTGCCCATACATTGGTTCTGGGGTGGACTGTAAGTTCAGTCTGAGGCTGCTGGCACTGAGTTCCACTCTGAAGCCGTTTTCTAAGGCAGGCTGGTCAAACCTTAAGGGAAATGTACAACAGAAATGTGGAGGCTGTTTAAAGAGCACTGTTGCGAGTGTTGGATAACTTTGTCCCACTGAGACAGGCAAGGATTGGGAAGATGGAGTGTTGGATGACCAGAGGAGCTTCTCGTCACAAGGAAGAAGGAAGCTTACTTAAGGTTGAGGAAGCAAGGATCTGGCACAGCTTGAGAGGATTACAGGGTAGCGAGGAAAGAACTCAAAAATGGATTGAGGAGAGCTAGGAGGGGGCATGAGAAAGCAGTGGCTTGAAGGATTAGGGAAAACCCAAAAGCGTTGTATACTTATGTGTGGAATAAGAGAATGATCAGAGAGAGGGTGGGGCCAATCAGGGGTAGTGGAGGGAGCTTGTGTCTGGAGCCTAAAGAGAGAGGGGAGGCCCTAAAGGAGATTTTTGCTTCAGTATTCACTAGAGAGAGGGAGCTTGTTGATGTGGGAACACAGTGGAACAGGTCAATAAGCTTGTACAGATTGATATTAAGAAAGTGGATGTGCTGGAATTTCTGGGAAGCATCAAGATAGATAAGTCCCCAGGGCTTATCCGATATCTCCAAGGTTACCACGGAAAGCGAGGAATGAGATAGCTAGACCTCTGGCAATGATCTTTGCATCCTCACTTCCCAATGGAGTATTACCGGATAATTGGTGGGAGGTGAATGTTGTTCCTCTGTTCAAGAAAGGGAATAGGGAAATCCCTGGGAATTACAGACCAGTTAGTCTTATATCTGTAGTAAGCAAGATCCTGGAAAGGATTCTGAGAGCGTGGCTTTGTGAGGGGTAGGTCATGCCTCACACGCCTTATTGAGTTTTATTTGAGGATGTGACGAGACAAATTGATGAAGGTTGAGCAATGGATGTGGTGTATATGGATTTCAGTAGGGCCTTTGATGAGGTTCTCCACGTTAGGCTCATTCAGAAAGTTAGGAGATATGGATACAGGGAAATGTGGCTGTCTGGATACAAAATTGGCTGGCTGAAAGAGTACAGTGAGTGGTAGTGGATGGGAAGGATTCTGTCTGGAGTCCGGTGACCAGTGGTGTCCTGCAGGGATCTGTTCTTGGGCCTCTCGCTACTTTTTGTAGTTTTTATAAATGACTTGGATGAAGAAGTGGAGGGGTGAGTTAGTAAGCTTGCCGATGATACAAAGGTGGGTGGTGTCGTAGATAGTGTAGAGGGCAGTTGTAGGCTACAACAAGATATAGACAGGATGCAGAGCTGGGCTGAGAAGTGGCAGATGGAGTTCAACCTGGATAAATGCGAAGTGATTCATTTTGAAGATTGAATTTGAATGCTGAATACAGGGTTAAAGACAGGATTCTTGGCAGTGTGAAGGAACAGTGGGGTCTTGGGGTCCACGTCCATAGATCCCTCAAAGTTGATAGGATTGTTCAGAAGGCGTATGGTGTTTTAGCTTTCATTAACAAGGGGATTGAGTTTAAGAGGCACAAGGTTTTGCTGCAGCTCTATAAACCCCAGGTTAGACCACACTCGGAATATTGTGTCTAGTTCTGGCTGCCTCATTGTCAGAAGGATGCAGATGCTTTAGATTAGATTAGATTACTTTCAGTGTGGAAACAGGCCCTTCGGCCCAACAAGTCCACACCGACCCTCCGAAGCGCAACCCACCCATTCCCCTACATTTACCCCTTTACCTAACACTATGGATAATTTAGCATGACCAATTCACCTGACCTGCACATCTTTGGACTGTGGGAGGAAACCGGAGCACCCGGAGGAAACCCACGCAGACACGGGGAGAACGTGCAAACTCCACACAGTCAGTCGCCTGAGTCGGGAATTGAACCCAGGCCTCTGGCGCTGTGAGGCAGCAGTGCTAACCACTGTGCCACCGTGCCACCCCGAGAGGGTGCAGAGGAGATTTACCAGGATGCTGCCTGGATTGGAGAGCTTGTCTTTTGAAGAGAGGTTGAGTGAGCTGGGGCTTTCCACACTGGAGAGAAGGAGGAAGAGAGGTGACTTGATGGAGGTGTACAAGGTAATGAGAGGCGTAGATAGAGTAGACAGTCAGAGACTTTTCCCCAGGGCAGAAATGGCTGTCACAGGGGGTCATAATTTTAAGGTGATTGCGGGAAGGTATAGGGGAGATATCAGAGGTCGGTTTTTACACAGTGGGTTGTGGGTGTGTGGAATGCACTGTCAGTGGTGATAGTAGAGTCAGAGACATTAGGGACATTTGAGTGACTGCTGGACAAGCACATGGACGGCAGTAAACTGAGGGGTGTGTGGGTAAGGTTGGTCTTAGATTATGATAAGTGCTCAGCACAAGATTGTGGGCCGAAGGGCCTGTACTGTTCTATGTTCTATGTCCTAACGCCAGTCTGAAGGTTGATGTAGGCCTGCAATTCTACTCCAATGCCTGAGACCACCCCCTACTCTCCACTCCCAGGTCAGTGAGATCAGACGTAGTGCCACGCGGGTCAGTTACCCAAAATGGAGCACACGGCTCCCACTCCCCCTGCCCCACACTCCCTGATCTACCCAGACACACACGCATCTCCCCACAGCGAGTTTCAAGAGCGAAGGGGATGCTGTAGGGCCTGGAGGAAGCATTGTTTCTTTAAAGCAGAAGAAATGTTGCCTGTCAACACCCGAGGGTTCTGACTTGGCAGAATTCCCCTTCCACACCCTCGGCCGCCACAATTGAAGGGCAGTACACGATGCAAAACAGGAAACAGCCTTGATGGTGAGGAAGCCAATGCTAAGAGAAATTGCGAGTTCCTGTCAGTGAGCAACAAGACTCCAGCTGTGATGTAGGATCATTCTCGGAGGGGGAGGGGGAGGGGGAGTCTCTCCTCTTGTTTCTGTAGCAACCTGGAAGCCGCCAATCGCACTTTGACCTCCGAGTCACTCCCAAGACTCACCCTCACAACCCTGGCCCTCGTTCCCTCCGCAGTACTGTAGGGAATGCCACACTGTTGAAGATGCTGCCTTTGGGACGTTGGTGTCAAAGGATCCCAGGTACAGTTCTGAGCAGGAATGTCCCAGCCAATACTTACTCCGACTCTTGGAGGTTCACTTGAGAGAGTAGATAGGTTCTTGGTGTAAGCAGGCACCTCTGACAGTGCAGTACCACACCGGTGCCTTAGTGGGATAAGCTGCTTAGCTCTTTGGTGCGGGACTTGAATCAAATAACTGAAGAAATGGTTTTCCTGGTAATATAACATTCTTGAAATTCATTCCTGGGTTGTGGGCATCTCTGGCTAGGCCCAGCATACATTGTCCATCCCTAATTGCCCAGAGGGCAGTTAAAAGTCGAATACATTGCTGTGAGTGTGGAGTCACATATAGGCCAGACCGGGTAAAGTTTCCTTCCCTGAGGGACTAGATTACTTACAGTGTGGAAACAGGCCCTTCGGCCCAACAAGTCCACACCGACCCGCCGAAGCATAACCCACCCATTCCCCTACATTTACCCCTTTTACCTAACACTACGGGCAATTTAGCATGGCCAATTCACCTAACCTACACATCTTTGTACTGTGGGAGGAAACCGGAGCACCCGGAGGAAACCCACGCAGACACGGGGAGAATGTGCAAACTCCACACAGTCAGTCGCCTGAGTTGGGAATTGAACCCGGGTCTCTGGCGCTGTGAAGCAGCAGTGCTAACCACTGTGCCACCGTGCCGCCCACAAACATTATTGAATAGGATGGGGTTTTCCCAACAATTAACAATAGATTCACCGCCATCATTAGACTCTTAATTTTCTATTGAATCCAGATTCCACCATCATGGCAGGTATCCCAAACATTACCTGGGTCTTGGTAGTAACAGACCATTGAAAATACCACAATGCCATCTCCCCCCCATGGAGGTTAAATAGCATGGAAACGGATCCTTCGGTCCAACTCGTCTGTACCATTTTGTTTTTTGATCAACCTGTTGAGTGATGTCATTACATACCTCAGGTGGGACTTGAACCCACCTCTCCAGGCTCAGAGGCAGGGACACTACCATGTTCTTTACTCAACTTGACTGAGGGATAACCCCCCCCCCAGGACATTGGGGTGAACTACCATTCATCCACCAACTCTTGGGGGTTCACTTGAGAGAGTAGCTAGGTTCTTGGTATAATGTCTGGTCCTAAAGTAGGCACCTCTGACAGTGCAGCACCACACCGGTGCCTTCATGGGACAAGGTGCTTAGTTCTTTGGTGCGGGACTTGAATTAATGGCCTTCTGCTCAGGACGTCGGAGTACTCTGTTCTCTCGAAGCCAGAATAAGTCATCACGGTTGAGAGAACTAGTGGCATATGGGAGAATAATGATTAGTTCACTTAATCAGAGGTGTTGAAATGGTCATGTCACCGAATGAGTGACCCAGTAATGCTCCAGGAGAAAGTGAGGACTGCAGACACTGGAGATCAGAGTCCAAAGGTACGGTGCTGGAAAAGCACAGCCAGCCAGGCAGCATCTGAGGAGCAGGAGAGTCGACGTTTCGAGCTTAATCTCTTCAGTGGGGGGGGGGTCATGTGTTCAGTTCCCACAGTGGCAGCTCTTAATAAGTCTGGAATACAAATGTCGAGTCTGTGAAGGTGTTATAAACGATCGATTGTTGTAAAAACTCATTTTATACCCTCTAGGATAGGAAATCTGCCAAGCTTAATCGGCCTGGCCTCCATGTGAGTCCAGACCCAACTTTTTTGACCCTGAACTGCCCCGTGAAATGGCCAAGCCAGTCAGTTCAAGGCCAAATAAAGACGGGCAGTGAGTGCTGAGCTTGTCCAGTTATAACCACGACCCGGAAGAGGGAAAAAAAAGGTTGAGGTAATTAATCCACTCGGGGCCCAACCCAAGTGACATCCACATTCCACAAACAGGTGTCAGAAACAATGTTCTAACTCAAACCCTCCAACGTCCTTGTCAATCTTTTCTACACTCTTTCAAGTTTGAACAACATCTCTCCTCCAGCAGGGAGACCAGAACTGAATGTGGTATTCCAAAAGTGGCCTCACCAAGGTCCTGCACCGCCGCAACGTGACATCTCAACCCCTTTACTCAATCTACTGACTGATCAGTTGGGCCAAAACAGGCACAGAAATAGGCTGATGTCCCTCGTTTAGTATTTAATCTGAAACAACACAGAGTTTGAGAAAGCTGTCAGCTCCCTTGCACCCTCCCACCACCCCCAGCTCAAAACCAACATCCTGTTGATGGAGGGGTGTGGAACAGGCTAACTGCTTCCCAGCCTCCATTGTGGCAAACCGATGCTATCTTTGACTGCAACAGCCAAACATCAGCAGACTGATTCCCAGGACAGAGCATTGTCCAATGAGGACAGATCGACCCTGTATTCCCTCGAGTTGAGAAGAATAAAAGAGGATCTCCATACAACAGACAGAATTCTTAGATGGGGGGGGCGTGGGGTCGACAGGGTAAATAAATGAAGGATGTTTTCCCCCTGGCCATGGAGGGGATCTAGAACCAGGGTCTAGACATTTTGAACTCCGATGAGCAGGAATGTTGTCACTGAGAGGGTAGTGTGAGTTTTGAATTCTCCAGCCCAGGCGGACTCAGTAATTGAATACGTTCAAGACAGGAATGGATCGATTTTGAGGCTTCGGTCATGTCAAGGGGTGCGGGGGTAGAATGGGGAAGATGGTGTCGAGGTGTCATCTCACTGAACAGCCGACTGGGCTGAGGGGATTAAACAGTGCCAATCTCCGACACGGAGCGACAGGAGAAGCTGGGATTTAGAGCACGGGAAGTCCAGGGGGAGATTTTAGATTAGATTCCTTGCCGTGGGGAAACAGGCCCTTCGGCCCAACAAGTCCACACCGACCCTCTGAAGAGCAACCCACCCCCTATGTTTACCTCTGACTAAGGCATCTAATACTATGGGCAATTTAGCATGGCCAATTCACCCTGACCTGCACATCTTTGGACTGTGGGAGGAAACTGGAGCAAACCCACACAGACACTGGGCAAATGTACAAACTCCACACAGGCAGTTGCCCGAGGCCGGAAATGAACCCAGGTCCCTAGCGCTGTGAGGCAGCAGTGCTAACCACTGAGCCACCATGCCGCCCTTTAACCAGGGAGGACAAAATCACAAGCAATGCGATAGACTAAATGAGGAGAAGCAGTTTGCACTTGTAGAGATGTTAAAGTTATGTTAATTATAGGGTTAAGGTGGACAGGTGAAGGTCATTGGTAAATGAAACACTTGGAGAACTTATAGGGCCGGTTTGGGGCCAGTGTTAGTGTCCCTAGATTCAAGTTCCACTTGGTCCAGAAGTGTGTCAGAACACCTTTGAACAGGTTGATTTATAGAGCCATACAACGTGGAAGCTGTCAGTCTAACCAGCCCACGCCACCCACAATCCCAAACGAAACCAGTCCCAGCTGCCTGTTCCTGACCCCATATCCCTCCAAACCTTTCCGGTTCGTGTACTTATCCTAACGTCTTCCAAATGTTGCAACTGTACCTGTGATGTATGAAAAACTTCCGAGAGAAATTGTAGGGCTATTGTGGTCAATGGTAGTGTCCCTATTTCTAAGCCAGGAGGTCTGGGTTCAAGTACCACCTGCTCCCGCAGGATGGCGTAACATCTCGGAACAAGTTGGTGAGAAAATACCTGGAACGTGTCGGTCAGGTCTCTCAGACCAAAGAATGCTGGGACCTTGAGGAGTCTGAGAGACACTGGGTGTGTAAAGCTGCAGACCCGATTTCATTGTGGGGTGGCTCAGTGGTTAGCACTGTTGCCTCACAGCGCCAGGGACCTGGGTTCGATTCCAGTCTCGGGCCACTGCCTGTGTGGAGTTTGCACGTTTCCCCCCCCCCCCAGGTGCCCCAGTTTCCTCCCACAGTCTAAGGTTAGGTGGATTGGCCACGAGAAATGCAGAGTTGCAGGGTTAGGTTGGGGGTGTCTGGGTCTGGTTGGGATAACCTTCGGAGGGTCGGTGTAGACTCGATAGGCCGAATGGCCAGCTACCACAGTGCAGGGAATCTACAGTCTCAGGAGGCCCTGGTTCTGAAAGGTAACTTGTACCTCAGCCTCTTGCTCCTGATCTTTGCTTTTCCAGCGCAAGGATGGGATAGGAGGAACTTTCTTGTGGGTTTGATCCTTGCTCAGGGCGAAGGTGGCCATTATCAGGTCTGGGCAGAAGGCTGTAGATGGGGTCATGTTACCTGAACTGCCTGACACCCTTTTTGGTGTTACAGTGCCTCTTTAATTAGCTATAGTCATAGTCAGAGAGATGGGCCAGGCGCTGGCAGGTGGGACTAGATTGGGTTGGGATATCTGGTCGGCATGGACAGGTTGGACCGAAGGGTCTGTTTCCATTCTGTACATCTCTATGACTCTATAGAACTTAATGATAAGGTCCTAGGGAGTGCTGCTGAAATTGCTGAACAGACACACAGCATGGAAACAGACCCTTCAGTCCAACCCGTCCATGCCGACCAGATATCCCAACCTAACCTAGCCCCATTTGCCAGCACTTGACCAATATCCCTCCAAACCCTTCCTATTCATATACCCATCCAGATGCCTTTTAAATGCTGTAATTGTACCAGCCTCCACCACTTCCTCTGGCAGCTCATTCCATACACGCACCACCCTCTGCGTGAAAAAAGTTGCCCCTTCAGTCCCTTTGAAATCTTTCCCCTCTCATCTTAAATCGATGCCCTCTAGTTTTGGACTCTGCCTCCTCAGGGAAAATGAGCTTGGCTAGAGTTAATTTGATAAATAGTTTGATGATTTGAGTGGTGATGGCCTAGTGGTGTGATGGCTAGAGTGTTAACCCTGAGACTGGGTAATGTTCGGGGGACTCGCCTTGCTGGTAAACTCTGAATTCAGGAAAAGTTATGAGTCCAGTGATGACCATGGGAGTCATTGCTGATTGTTGGAAAAACCCATCTGGTTCCCTAATGCCTTTGAGGGAAGAAAGCTGCCATCTTTACCTGGTCAGGCCACAGTGATACAGTTGACTCTGAACTGCCCTCTGGGCAATTAGGGATGGGCAAGAACTGCTGGGCCCAGCCAGTGAATAGATTTTTTAAAAAAGAGTCCTTGTGTTGCAGAGTGTCTGTTGGTATGAAACAGCAAAGTGTGAGTCTGCATTCTGAGAGTGGGCCTTTTCTCAAGAAAGGAATGAAGTGTCTGGTTTCTTACTTCAGCAGCCGGTTCGGGATTAAATCAACAAGAGGGGTCTGGCTGATAGGGATTGAAGATCATTGGCTGAGAACCAGAGGGACATGAGGTTAGGTCATTTGTGAAGTGCGTTCATTTTTTTCCTATTCATTCACGGGATGAGGGTGTCGCTGGCTAGGCCCAACATTTATTGCCCAGAGGGCAGTTAAGAGTCAACCACATTGCTGTGGGTCTGGAGTCACATGTAGGCCAGACTAGGTAAGGATGGCAGTTTCTTTCCCTTGAGTGAATGTGGTGCCTGAAAGCAAATTCACTAGGAGTTCACTGAAAGGGAATGGATCAATACTTCTTTTCATTTGATTTATTATTGTTAAGAATCACACAACACCAGGTTATAGTCCAACAGTAACACAGTGGACAGCGAAGCCACAATGCCCCCTGCTATTCAGTCCTCCCACCATCTGTGTCGCTGTAACGTAGTGTACACCCAGCCACAATGCCCCCTGCTATTCAGTCCTCCCACCATCTGTGTCGCTGTAACGTAGTGTACACCCAGCCACAACGCCCCCTGCTATTCAGTCCTCCCACCATCTGTGTCGCTGTAACGTAGTGTACACCCAGCCACAACGCCCCCTGCTATTCAGTCCTCCCATCATCTGTGTCGCTGTAACGTAGTGTACACCCAGCCACAACGCCCCCTGCTATTCAGTCCTCCCATCATCTGTGTCGCTGTAACGTAGTGTACACCCAGCCACAACGCCCCCTGCTATTCAGTCCTCGCACCATCTGTGTCGCTGTAACGTAGTGTACACCCAGCCACAACGCCCCCTGCTATTCAGTCCTCCCATCATCTGTGTCGCTGTAACGTAGTGTACACCCAGCCACAACGCCCCCTGCTATTCAGTCCTCCCATCATCTGTGTCGCTTAATGCAGTGTACACCCAGCCACAACGCCCCCTGCTATTCAGTCCTCCCATCATCTGTGTCGCTGTAACGTAGTGTACACCCAGCCACAACGCCCCCTGCTATTCAGTCCTCCCATCATCTGTGTCGCTGTAACGTAGTGTACACCCAGCCACAACGCCCCCTGCTATTCAGTCCTCGCACCATCTGTGTCGCTGTAACGTAGTGTACACCCAGCCACAACGCCCCCTGCTATTCAGTCCTCCCATCATCTGTGTCGCTGTAACGTAGTGTACACCCAGCCACAACGCCCCCTGCTATTCAGTCCTCCCATCATCTGTGTCGCTTAATGCAGTGTACACCCAGCCACAACGTCCCCTGCTATTCAGTCCTCCCACCATCTGTGTCGCTGTAACGTAGTGTACACCCAGCCACAACGCCCCCTGCTATTCAGTCCTCCCATCATCTGTGTCGCTGTAACGTAGTGTACACCCAGCCACAACGCCCCCTGCTATTCAGTCCTCCCACCATCTGTGTCGCTGTAACGTAGTGTACACCCAGCCACAACGCCCCCTGCTATTCAGTCCTCCCATCATCTGTGTCGCTGTAACGTAGTGTACACCCAGCCACAACGCCCCCTGCTATTCAGTCCTCCCATCATCTGTGTCGCTTAATGCAGTGTACACCCAGCCACAACGTCCCCTGCTATTCAGTCCTCCCACCATCTGTGTCGCTGTAACGTAGTGTACACCCAGCCACAACGCCCCCTGCTATTCAGTCCTTCCATCATCTGTGTCGCTGTAATACAGTGTTCACCCAGCCACAACGTCCCCTGCTATTCAGTCCTCCCACCATCTGTGTCGCTTAATGCAGTGTACACCCAGCCACAACACCCCCTGCTATTCAGTCCTCCCACCATCTGTGTCACTGTAATACAGTGTACAGCCCAGCCACAACAATAATGAACCGAAACCTGCAACCCATTCTAAAAGATGAAACATTTAACAATCCAGGTTCATTCAATATATCATTGTATCACACTGTAATCTTTTGCTATAACTTATGTGTCTTATGAAATTATACTCCACAACCACCTGATGAAGGACAGCTCTCTGAAAGCTAGTGCTTCCAAATAAACCTGTTGGACTATAACCTGGTGTTGTGTGATTTTATTTTTTATAGATATTTTTACAAGTTTACAAATAAAAAAAACCCAAGTATAAACATTGATATACAATTAAATCTTAAATAAATAATAACCAAAATTTATCAAACAAAAAAAAGATACCAAGAGAAAAAAACAAAACTCAACTAACTACTAATCTAACCTACAACTAACCAGAGTGTATAATTAAGTCTCTTACATTATTCAAAGAAGAGAAAAAAAACGGACGGATAACACAGAAATTGAGTCGTAAAGTACATACTCGGAATGTATTAACATCAAATCGTAACAAAACCCGTATTCGTGCGGGATTCCTCTCCCAAGGGGCCCCGGACCAGCCAGGGTCGCCATCTCAATTAAATAAAAGCCCTTGTTAGGATGGCCGAAATATCTGTATCTGTGTAATTCAAGAAGGGCTGCCATATTTTATGGAATAATGTGGTCTTTCGGTGCACCATGTTTGTAAGGAAGTCAAGGGGAATATATTCCATGATTATTCTGTACCAATTCAAAAGTCCAGGAGGGCCCTCAGCCACCCAGTTCACCAAAATATTTTTCCTTGCACAGAAAGAGAGAATAGAAAATAATCTCTTCCTGTGCATATCTGGGGAGGGTAAGTTCGAAAAGCCCAAAAGGAGAGATACAGGGTCCACTTTAATTTCCGTTCCTAAGATTTCTGTCAGGGTACTTGCTACTTTAGTCCATTATCTACGGATCTTATGACAGGTCCATAGGCAATGTACAAGAGTGCCCACCTCTATTTTACATTTGGGACACATTGGAGATGCTCCTGCCTTAAATTTTGCCAATCGATCCGGTGCTATATGGGCCCTATGAAGTATCTTCAGCTGGATAGCCTGAGTTCTGTTACAGATGGTGATTCTTCTGACGTTTTCCCAAATGCCATTCCATGTTTCTATAGAGATTCCTAGTCCCAAATCCTGATCCCATGTTTTAAGCAGATTGTCCATATCTCCTGATACTTCATCACATAATAAATGATAAATAGTACTAACAGAAGATACGCCCATTGGCCGTAGCACTCTACGTTCTCTATCTGATTTATAAAGACTATCTAATAACGTAGTCTTCTTCTGTATGTAACCTCGAATTTGGAAGTATCGAAAGAGGTCTCCATTAGGTAATCCAAATTTCTGACGCAGTTGTTCAAAAGACATCAGGGCCCCTTCCTTAAACAGATCCCCTAAACAGGAGATACCCCTGGATCTCCAGAGTTTGAATGTGGCATCTGTAAACCCTGGTTGAAATCCCCATGCTCCCACTATCAGAGTATAGGGGGATGTTTTATGTGAGTTGCCCTTATTTTGCCACATTATATTCCAAGCTTTAATTGTATTTAGTATTATAGGATTTTTACAGTGATCCGTGATGATTTTCCTCTTGTCTGAAAATAAGAGGCTAATAAGTGGGCATTTTACTTGAGAAGCCTCGTTATCCAACCAGATTGATTGTGGATCAGACAAGACCCAATCAGCTATGTAATTTAATAGGGAACTTAACTGATATTTCCTAAAATCTGAGAAGTCCAATCCTCCCCTTGCCTGTGGCAGCTGTAGCTTCTTCAGCTTAATGAGGGCCGTCTATGATTCCAGATAAAGGAACCCAACCAGCCATATAATTTACTTTGTGCCATCCTCGGCAGCATCACCGGAAGCATTCTCATAGGGTATAGGAGACGGGGCAGGACACTCATTTTAATTAGTGCTATTCTACCCAACCAGGAAATTGGAAGGTCTCCCCATCGCTGGAGGTCCTGCCTTATCCTTTCCAGTAAATGCACAAAGTTAGCCTTGTATAACTGACCAAATACTGGGGTAATAAAAATGCCTAAATATAAGAAACCCTCCAGGGACCACCGAAAGGGAAAATGGGATCCGTCCACTAGGTGGGGTATCACAGCAAGGCCACCCATTGGCATAGCCTCCGATTTTGAGAAATTAATTTTATAGCATGAAAATACACTAAATATATTAATAACTTGGATTAAGCGAGGTATGGACATCAGAGGATTACTGAGAAATAGGAGAACATCATCTGCATACAGGGTAATTTTATGTTTACCTGTACCAATCCTCGGGGCTGTTATATTAGGATCAGCCCGTATAGCTTCTGCTAGTGGCTCAATTATTAGCGTAAATAACAATGGCGAGAGAGGACATCCCTGACGGCAGCCCTTACCCACACTGAAGCTATCTGAACCTAATCCATTGGTAACCACAACTGCTTTGGGATCACTATACAATGTTGAGACCCATTTGGTAAACACCTTTCCAACGCCAAACCTTTCCAATGTGTAAAACAGATATAACCATTCAACCCTATCGAATGCCTTTTCTGCGTCTAATGAGACTACTACTCCTGGTATCTTTCCCTGATGGCAGACTTGAATCATATTCAAAACCCTTCTAACATTACTGGATGATCTACGGCCCTTAATAAACCCCGTCTGATCCTCCTTTATGATGTATGGCAATACCCTTTCTAGCCTCAATGCTAATGTTTTAGAAAGGATTTTAAATCTACATTTAGCAAGGATATTGGTCTGTATGACGTGCAATCTTCTGGGTCCTTTCCTTTTTTAAGGATAAGAGAGATATTTGCCTCTTTCAATGAAGGCGGGAGACAACCCTGACTGTATGCATGTCCATACATGTCCATAAGTGGACCAGTCAATATTCCTGTAAATTCTTTATCGAATTCAGCTTGAAAGCCATCTGGGCCCGGTGCCTTACCGCTCTGAAGTTGCCTGATTGTGTCAAGTATTTCTTGGACTGTTAGGGGAACATTCAAGACCGATACCTGTTCCGGAGTTAGGTCCGGAAAGGTTAGGTTTTTAAAAAATGATTGCATCCTCCTAGCTCTATCTTCGCAATCCTGTGATTTATATAAATCAGAATAAAATTTTCTAAAGATTGCGTTAATCCTTTTGTGATCATGAGTCAGAGTACCCACGCTTTCCTTGATAGATGTGATCGTTTGAGGGGCCTTTTTCTTCTTTGCAAGAAATGCAAAGTATCTACCAGGTTTATCGCCAAATTCATATAACCTTTGTTTTGCAAATAATATTTCCCTCTTAGCCGTTTGGGTAAGCGTGGTATTCAGAGCTGTCCAATGGGCCGTAATCCTTTGTAATTTGATAATAGAAGGTCTGTCAGCGTATGCTGTTTCAGACACTAATGTTCTCCCTTGAGTTTTTTCTGGGTTGCCGAGTATGAAATGATCAAACCTCGCGCTGTAAGCTTTGATGGTCTCCCACATCATTGGTGGGTTGCTAGCCGTACCTGAATTAATTTCTAAAAAAGTTTTAAATTCTTGAGAGAAGTACTTTACAAATTTACTATCTTTCATCAGGAAGGGGTCCATACGCCAATGCCGAGGGGATGTCCCATTGTTCCTCGCCTTGATTTCCATATATACAGCAGCATGGTCGGAAATTGTTATACTACCTATTTTACAGGATGATATGGAATTTTAAAAAACTTGAGGGGGCAAAAAACATATCGATTCTGGTGTGACATTTATGTGGATTGGAGTAAAAAGAAAAATCTCTGCCCCGTGGATGAAGACATCTCCATACATCTACTAACCCTAATTCTTTGTTCAGATCCACCAATTGTCGAGATCTGGGAGATACTCCTGCAGTACTCTTGGGAATCCTATCTATTTCCGGATCCATAATACAATTAAAGTCTCCCCCTATCGTTGTATGATGGGCACCAAAAGCCATCAATTTGGAGAAGGCTTCCATTATAAATTTAAAAGGATGTGCCGGGGGGCAATACAAATTTCAAATCCCATATTCCTCTCCATTTATAAGGGCTTTAATCAGAATATATCGTCCAGATTCGTCTTTTATCTGATTTAGGATTTTGAAAGGGAAATTCTTCCGAATAAGAATAACAACTCCCCTGCTTTTTGAGCTAAAAGGAGAAAAAAAGGCCTGATCAAATCCACCCTGTCGTAATTTCAAGTGTTCTTTATCCAACAGGTGTGTCTCCTGTAGGAGAGCTATATCAACCCTTTCTTTCTTGATATTTGAAAATCTTTCCTTCCTTTTGACTGGTGACTTACTCCCCTTGACATTCCAGGTGCACCACTTAACTGACTGATCAACCATAATCGTCCGGGCAAATCCGAGACCCCTCGGGAGGGGAAACCCTATCCAGAACATCCCGAGCATAGAGCATATAAAGTTTACAAAAATAAAGGCTCTTTAATACACTCACATCAATATAATAAAAAACTATTTCTAAATTTAAAAAATATAAAACGTATTTAAATGGAGAATTTCCCCCTTGTTCCCAGGGGGTATCACTTCCTTTCCAAAGGTCCATCGTATCCTCTCCCAACCAATGCCCCACCCTTGGCCCAGGTGCTCCTCAATAGGATGAGGAAAATTCAAATATACTACAGAGCTAGAGTTAGCAGTGAGCACCCTACCCCCAACCCCCCACCCACCCACACCAATACTTGGATGTATTTGGTAATGTTAATACCATATATAAACATATATAACTATAAAATTACAACCTCAACAAGTAATAATTAAATATAGTGGGCGGCACGGTGGCGCAGGGGTTAGCACTGCTGCCTTACAGCGCCAGAGGCCTGGGTTCAATTCCCGCCTCAGGTGACTCTCTGTGTGGAGTTTGCACATTCTCCCCGTGTCTGCGTGGGTTTCCTCCGGGTGCTCCGGTTTCTTCCCACAATCCAAAAATGTGCAGGTGAATTGACCATGCTAAATTGCCCGTAGTGTTAGGTGAAGGGGTAAATGTAGGGGAATGGGTCTGGGTGGGTTACGCTTCGGCGGGTCGGTGTGGACTTGTTGGGCCGAAGGGCCTGTTTCCACACTGTAAGTAATCTAATCTAATCAAATAATAATACAAAATAACAAGGGTAATCAACCCTGCTCCTAAAGACAGAAATAAAACAGGATAAGGTAACCACCACCCCCCCACCAACATTAACTAGACCCTCCCCAGCCTATATTTATTAAAAAAAAGGGGAGAAAATCGCTAAGTAGAGAACAAATAAATAAATCCCTCTCCCCACCCCCCGAAGACAATATTAAACAGTAAGGTGAGAAAAGGATTAATATAAAAAAAGGGGGGCTGTAAACCGGAGTGGGGGGAGAGCAAACCAACATCAATTATCTCTTACAATTTATCTCGGAGAGTCCAAAAATTCCTTGGCCTTTTCCGGTGATCTAAAGTTATACACGGATCCTTCATGGTTAAATCGTAGCGTCACTGGGTAGCGAAAGGAGTACTGAATATTTAAGGCCCTTAAACACTTCTTCGCCTCATCAAATGCCTTCCTCTTTCGGACCAGAGCTGGGGAAAAGTCCTGGAATAACATGATCTTGGATCCTTTATAGATCATGGCTTGGGGATTTTTTCCAAGATTTCTAGAGGTTTCTAGGAGTATCTGCCTCTCCTTATAGCTCTGCAGCCGGAACAGGACCGGGTAAGGGGCACTAGTTCGAGCCGGGCCCGCGTATTGCCCATTCTACCCTCACCTGGCCTGATCCAGCCTCCAGATTCAACAGCTGTGGAAGTCACTGCTCGAGAAGCACTGTAAGCTGGCCTTCCTCTTCCCGTTCGGGAAAGCCCAGCAAACAAATATTCTTTCGACGACCTTGATTCTCGAGGTTGTCAATATGGTCCTCTAAGGTCCAGACTCGCTGTTCGAGAGTCTGGACCCGATCCACGGCCGATTGCGCTGTAGTTTCGGAGGTCGCGGCCTTCAGCTCCACCCCTCCAACTCGACGCTCGATTTCCTTAATGTCTCGGTCGTGCTTTTGCAGTGCGGCCGAGAGTGAGTCCCATCGGCTACAGGACTCTTCGATGAAGGTGTTGATTTTCACTTCGAGTTTGGAGATTATTTCCACGAGGCTCGCCACCGTAGGTAAGTCCCCCCGGGGCGGCTGCGGACGCCTCTGCTGCAGCTGGAGAGGGTGGGGGAGGGGTTCCTGCCTGCCTCCCTTTAGTCACTTTTACTGGAGATTAAATTCAGTACTGAGCAACTAATTACATTAAGTAAAAACTATTTTGAATGATTTGGTGAGTGTGGTGGGGGTGGGTGACCCATTTGCCCAAGTCTTGGGAGGAGCACTGTAGACTCAGACTTGCTGGGTTGCCGCCATCTTGGATCCCCCGTTGTGTGATTTTTAACTTTGTCCACCCCAGTCCAACACCTGCGTCTCCACAGCATGATTTATTATTGTCCCATGTACTTAGGTACAGTGAAAAGTTTTGTTCTGTGTGCAGTACAGGCAGATCATACCATATAGAGTGCATTAGGGTAATAGAACAGAGCTGCAGAGAAGGGGCACAGAGACAAAGAGCAACATTAAATTTAAAATTTGAGAGATCCATTCCGAAGTCTAATAACAGCGAGGAAGAAGCTGTTCTTGAATCTGTTGGCACGAGTTTTGTATCTTCTGCCCGACAGAAGAGGTTAGAACCCGGGATGGGAGGGGTCTTTGATGATGTTGACAGCAAGAAGTATAGATGGAGTCAGTGGATGGAAGGTTGGTTTGTGCGATAGCCTGGACTATGTTCACAATTCTCTGGAGTTTCTCACGGTCCGGGACAGAGACGTTGCCAGACCACACTCTGATGCATCTGGATAGGATGCTTTCCATGGCGCATCGATTAAAAATTGGGATGAGTCTCCACTGACTTGCCCATTTCCTTTGTTTCCTGATGGAGTAGAGGCATTGTTGTGCTTTCACATCAAGGTGGTTGGTTCAGGACCCATTATTGATGATCATCGCTCTGAGGAACTTGACACTCCTGACCGTCTCCACCTCAGAGCGTGCCCTCCACTTCACTACCTGAGGGCAGTGACCAGCTGTTTAGTTGAGGGAGAGATTGCTGGGTTTACATTATGCCTCTCTACCTCTTTCCTCTACTCTCAATTGTCGTCATTTGAGACTTGGCCTACAATGGCGGTGTTGTCAGCAAATACTTCGAGGGCTATGGGGAAAGGACAGTGGGAGTGGCAGAAATACACCCAGCAGAGGCACAGCGGGGCTGAATGGCCTCATCCTGTACCAGAATTCTATGACTCCAGGACTTAGCGTTGTGTTGGCACCCAGAACCGTAACCTTTGTGGGCTAATCAATCACCATCACTTAGTCCATTAGCAGCCATGACATGAGGGGATATTAACTCCTGAGGGCGGAGAGGGCAGTTTCAAAGTGCCCTGTTCTTTCCAAATCTGCATTACACTCGTTCGGCACACCAAGTCTCCACTCACCTGGTTACAGAACGTTATTAACTGTTGGTGGGGATTTGCATAAGTTTGCAAACTGCGAGGGATAGGGTCACGCACACATGCAGACAACACACATACACATTTAGCCACAATAAATTTCCATATAACGCAGGTTTGTTAAGGAGCCACTCACACTGGGTCTCGGGAAACCTCAGGGAGCTGCCTTGTAATCCAAACCTGGATCAGAAGCCGAGGAGAGTAGATTTTTCCGACATCAGCGTTTCCTTTCATGGGGTGTTGGCATCACTGGAAAAGTTGGCATTGGTAGCCCACTTCCGATTGCCCTTGTTCACCCCGACCAGAGCGCAGTGAAGAATCAATCCCATTGCTGGGCATCTGGAGTCCCCTATAAGTCACACTTGTCAGAGACGGTGAGTTCCAAAAGCATTTGTGAACTGGATGGGTCTTTACAGCTGACCCTTCACTGAAACTAGCCTTCCAGCTCAGATTCTAGTGACTGAATTTAAATTCCACCAGCTGCCGTATCCGTGTCTCCACCGAATGGTGACAGTCCCACCACGCCATTGCATCCCCGGAAAGATATGGGAGCAACTTAAGAGACAGGAATTGGTTAGCGTTAGGCAATTCTGACATATCCCAGAGGTGGGGCATAATCTCCTGACTCCCAACCCGCCAGCAACTCCATTACAGTTCCACCATTGGCCTTCCATCTGTCCCTGTCCTGAGAGTGTTTGATGGAGGGACAGTGTAGAGGAAGCTTTACTCTGTATCTAACCCTGTGCTGTCCCTGTCCTGGGAGTGTTTGATGTGGGGACAGTGTAGAGGGAGCTTTATTCTGTATCTAACTGTGTGCTGTCCCTGTCCTGGGAGTGTTTGATGGGGACAGTGTAGAGGGAGCTTCACTCTGTATCTAACCCCGTGCTATCCCTGTCCTGGGAGTGTTTGATGGGGGACAGTGTCGAGAAAGCTTTACTCTGTATCTAACCCCGTGCTGTCCCTGTCCTGGGAGTGTTTGATGGGGGGTCAGTGTAGAGGGAGCTTTACCCTGTATCTAACCCCGTGCTGTCCCTGTCCTGGGAGTGTTTGATGGGGACAGTGTAGATGGAGCTTCACTCTGTATCTAACCCCGTGCTGTCCCTGTCCTGGGAGTGTTTGATGGGGACAGGGTAGAGGGAGCTTTACTCTGTACCTAATCCCGTGCTGTCGCTGTCCTGGGAGTATTTGATGGGGATAGTTAGAGGGAGCTTTACTCTGTATCTAAGCCTGTGCTGTCCCTGTCCTGGGAGTGTTTGTTGGGGACAGTGTACAGGGAGCTTTCCTCTGTATCTAAGCCCGTGCTGTCCCTGTCCCTGGGAGTGTTTGATGGGGATGGGATAGAGGGAGCTTTACTCTGGAGCTAACCCTGTGCTCTCCCTGTCCTGGGAGTGTTTGATGGGGATAGGGTTGAGGAAGCTTTACTCTGTATCTAAGCCTGTGCTGTCCCTGTCCTAGGAGTGTTTGATGGGGACGGGGTAGAGGGAGCTTTACTCTGTATCTAACCCCGTGCTGTTTAAGGAGAGATGGTGTGAATAAGAGGTTAAAGTGGACACAATTTCTGTGAGAGGGGAAAGGGGAGATCGTGGGAGGGAGCAGGCTAAAAGGAAGAGGGCAGTTAATGGGGAGATGGTATAACTGGGAGGTG
>NC_092759.1:4386997-4414497 GCF_047496795.1 Chiloscyllium punctatum
GTGCTAACCACTGAGCTACTGTGCCACTCTGGGATATTTACCAAATATTTCAGTACCCTTTTCCCCCACCCCTCGCACAGTATCTCCATATCCATTTACATCACTGAAGTTCTTAAATTTCTCAATCTCTGCAAATGAGTAAGCTTCCGTAGTCCTCCAGTACAGACGTTTCTAACTGCTGCCTCAACCTGTCCACCTGGTGCCATCCACTCCTACCTCTCGCCCTGGCATCACACAGCCCTCCACTCCCTCTGCTCCAACCCCTAACCTCACCATCAAACCCGCAGACAAGTGGTGGGGGGAGGGGGTGTAGTTTGGCACACTGACCTCTACACCACTGAAGCCAGGCGCCAACTCGCAGACACCTGGTCCTACTGCCCCCTCCACCACGACCACCCCTCCCCTCACCAAACCATCATCTCCCAGACCATCCACAACCTCTTCGCCCCTGGGGATCTCACTCCAACCTCATCGTCGCTGAACCCCATACCGCCCAATTCTACCTTCTACCCAAAGCTCACAAAACCTGACTTCCTCGGATGACCCTGTCCCACTGAGCCCATCTCTGCATACCCTGACACCGTCCTGTCCCCCTTTAGTTCAGGACCCCCACACCCTGCCATCTACGTTCGGGACACCACCCATACCCTTCACCTCCTCCAAGATTTTTGTTTCCCTGGCCCCCAACGCCTCACCTTCACCATGGACATCCAGTCCCTGTTAAAAAAAAGCTCATTCCTGGTGAAAGGCTTAGGCCCAAAACGTCGATTCTCCTGCTCCTTGGATGCTGCCCGACCTGCTGCGCTTTTCCAGCACCACACTCTCGACTCTGGTACAGAGAATTCCACAGATTCATAATCCTGTGAGCAAAATAATTTCTCCTCATCTTGGCCCTGGTTGATTTCCTCCTCATTTTTAAAATTGTACTTCCTGTTTTCAAAGGGATATGCCTATCCTCCCAACAGTGAGCGTGAGGTAGAAGAACAAATAGGTCAACAGATCATGGGAAGATGTGGAGGCAACAGGGTGGTGGTGATGGGAGATTTTAATTTTCCCGACATTGGCTGGGAGGTCAGAGGTCGGGATGGGGTAGAATTTGTAAGTTGGGTCCAGGAAAGTTTTCCAGAGCAGTTTGTCAATAGTCTGACGAGGGAAGGGGCGATATTGGACCTAGTGTTGGGGAATGAACCAGGCCAGGTGGTAGATGTTGTGCTGGGGGATTTCTTTGGGAATAGTGACCACAATTCTGAAAGCTTTAGAATACTCGTAGACAAAGATGAGAGTGGCCCTAAGGGAAGAGTGCTCAACTGGGTCAAGACCAATTATATCAAAATTAGGCAGGAGCTGGGAAATATAGATTGGATACAGCTATTTGAAGGGCAGTCCACATTTGATAATGTGGGAGGCTTTCAAAGATAGGTTGAAGATAGCACAGGATAGGCAGGTCCCGTTGAAAGCAAAGGATAGGAAAGGCAAGATTCATGAACCGTGGATGACAGGAGAAATTGTACGACTAGCCAAGAGGAAAAGGGTACATAAGGTCCAGGCAGCTAGGAACAGAACAAGCCCTAGAGGAATATTGGGAGAGTAGGGCCAATCTTAAACGAGGAATCAAGCGGGCTAAAAGGGGTCATGAAATAGCTTTAGTGAGCAGAATTAAGGAGATTCCTAAAGCCTTTTATTCTTATGTAAGAGGCACGAGAGTAACGAGAGAAAGGGTTGGTCCACTAAAGGATAAGGAAGGAAGGTTGTATGTCAAACCCGAGGTTCTCAGTGATTACTTTGCATCAGTTCTCACTGAGGAGAGCGATGTGATGAATGTTGAGATTAGAAATAGAGGTTTGTTTATTCTGGATCACATTGACATAAGGAGGGAAGATGTGTTGGGTAGGCTGAAGGTTATTAAGGTGGACAAATCCCCAGGACCGGATGGGATCTATCCCAGGTTGCCGAGGGAGGCGAGAGAGGAAATAGCTGGGGCCCTGACAGATACCTTTGTGGCATCCTTAAATACAGGTGAGGTGCGGGAGGGCTGGAGGGTTGCTCATGTTGACCCCCTGTACAAGAAGGGTAGTAGGGATATTCCGGGTAATTACAGACCAGTGATCCTGACATCAGTGATGGGAAAGTTGCTGGAGAAGGTACTGAGGGATAGGATCTACTTATATTCAGAAAAGAATGGGCATATCAATGATAGGCAACATGGTTTTGTGCGGGGGAGACCGTGCCTTACCAACTTATTAGAGTTCTTTGAGGAAGTGACAAAGCTGATAGATGGAGGACGGGCTGTTGATGTCATATACATAGACTTTAGTAAGGCGTTTGATAAGGTTCCCCATGGTAGACTAATGGAGAAAGTGAAGTCGTCTGGTATGCAGGGTGTTGTAGCTCGGTGGATAAAGGACTGGTTGAGCATCAGGAGACAGAGAGTAGCAGTTGAAGGGAGTTTCTCAAAATGGAGAAAGGTGACCAGTGGGTTTCCACAGGGATCGGTATTAGGGCCATTGTTGTTTGTAATATACATAAATGATATGGAAGAGGGCACTGTTGGTATGATCAGCAAGTTTGCAGATGACACGAAGATTGGTGGAGTAGCAGAAAGCATAAGGGACTGTCAGAGAACACAGGAGAATATAGATAGACTGGAGAGTTGGAAAAGTGGCAGATGGAGTTCAATCCAGACAAATGTGAGGTGATGCATTTTGGGTAGTCTAATTGTAGAGTGAACTATACTGTAAACGGAAGACCCTTGGGAAAAAGTTTATGAGCAGAGAGATCTGGGAGTTCAGATCCATTGTACCCTGAAGGTTGCTGCACAGGTGGATAGAGTGGTCAAGAAGGCATATGGTATGCTTGCCTTCATCGGACGGGGTATAAGAGCTGGCAGGTTATGTTAACATTGTACAAGACATTGATTCGGTTGCATTTAGAATACTGTGTACAGTTCTGGTCACCACATTACCAAAAGGATGTGGATCCTTTGGAGAGGGTGCAGAGAAGGTTTACGAGGTTGTTGCCTGGTATGGAAGGTGCTCGCTATGAAGAGAGGTTGAGTAGGTTAGGATTGTTTTCATTAGAAAAAAGGAGATTGGTGGGGGGACCTGATTGAAGTCTACAAACTCATGAAGGGTATAGACAGGATAGATAGAGAAAAGCTTTTACCCAGGGTAAGGGATTCAATAATGAGAGGTCACGCTTTCAAAGTGAGAGTTGAAAAGTTTAAGGACTATATACGCGGCAAGTACTTCACACCAAGGGTGGTAGGTGCCTGGAACGCGTTGCCAGCAGAGGTGGGAGAGGCAGGCACTGTAGATTAATTTAAGATGCGTCTGGACAGATGCATGGGAGCAGAGGGATACAGATGCTTAGGAATTGGGCAACAGGTTTAGACAGTGGATTTGGATTGGCTCAGGCTTGGAGGGCAGAAGGGGCTGTCAATTTTCTTTGTCTTGGAAAAGAGATTTCCATGAGTCTCAGGGACACTTTGAAGATGTCCTTTAGGTGTTTGCTCTGCCCTCCTGTAGCTCCTTGATGGAGCTCGGAGTACAGAGCCTGTTTTTGAGGCCTTGTGTCAGGCACGGTGGACAATGTGGCCTAGCCAGTGCAGCTGGTTAACTGTAACCAATGTTTCGAAGTAGGCCTGAGAGAGGGCAATGCCATTGAACCAGCTATTCCTGTCAGTGGATTTGCAGGATTTTGAGAAGGTGATATTTTTCCAAGGATTAGGATATCCGCTGCTCATTCAAGGTTCCTCAGAACTTAAAAGGCGGATTGGCTGCCTTCAGGAATCTCTTTTGCGTGTATTTGCATCTCGTGCGTGCTCAGTAAAGGGCCAGCTGACCAGAATTAAATTTCCATTCCCGATTGAATTATAGTGTCATACAGCACAAAAACAGACCCTTCGGTCCAACCAGTCCATGCCGATCATAATCCCAAACTAAACCATCCCCCACCTGCCTGGGCTTGGCCCATATCCCTCCAAACATTTCCTGTTTATGTACTTATGCAAATGTCTTTGAAATATGATTTGGAGGTGCCAGTGTTGGACTGGGGTGTACAACATTTAAAAATCACACAACACTAGGTTATTATCCAACAAGTTTATTTGGAAGCAGTAGCTTTAAAAATTGTAAGTGTACCTGCATCCATCACTTCCTCTGGCAGTTCATTCCACACACAACTGTGTTAAAAAGTTGCCCCCTCATGCCTTTTTTAAATCTTTCTCTTCTCATCTGAAAAATATGTCTCCGTTACAACACTGGAGAGACCCTCCTACTTAATTTAAACCAGCAACACAGAAAAGATTTATCCCGTGTAGTAATTTGTGAAAATTTGAGAGGCTAAGAACTATTTAAAGTAAAAATGAACAACTTTATTTCTCCAGGTATAACAGAGAATAATTAATGAACAACTATTTACAACTCCTTCCTCTGACCTATCTTTTACCTTCCCTTCTATAACACTAGTCCAATAAACCCTCCAATTAAGATTTAACAAAAATTCAAGTTTTCAAAATTAGCCAGTTGTTGAATCTTCTATTTGGATCTTCCTGTGTCTTCTTTTCTTAGGGATTATATTTCACAGGTTACTGATCGATAAAGGTACCTTTAAGAGAGCTATTCTCCGGGCAGTCTACAGATGTCATCGGCTTGGCAGTTCTCCTCCCAACTGTTCAATTCTCCTTGTCCTTATACCCCCCTCCCCCATAGCATCAGATTGTGTCATTGGTTTTTAAGATTGCCAATATACTCAATTCAAACTTGATTGGAGTTTTTTTTGGGTGGGGGGGGGGGTTATAGTTTAAACTGATTGGCCTAATTCAAATTTGTTTTTGTCTCCAGGCAACCAGCTAGGCCTCCTTTTGATCAAATGTTACATTGTTATCATATTCAGAACACTTGGTGCTGTGTCAAGTAGTTCTGCTAGCTTTTATCTCTCTTAAGGGGACAGTACACACACATCCTCAGAACACCCCCTAGTCTTGAAATGCCCCCCTGCCCAAGGGAAAGACACCCGCATTCACCTTCTTTATGCCCCTCATGATTTGATAAACCTCTATTTGGTCACCTCTCAACCTCCGTGAAAGAAGTCCCAGCATAATCATTCTCCACAAGTGCCCTCAGGTTCCTGAGTGTGCCTAAGTACGCAGCAACTGCAGTGCTGTTTTTTGCTGCAGTTTGCAGCGAGTAATCACTGTAGCTGGTGGCACAGTGGTTAGCACTGCTGCCTCACAGCACCAAGGACCTGGGTTCAATTCCCGACTCGGGCGACTGACAGTGTGGAGTTTGCACGTTCTCCCCGTGTCTGCGTGGGTTTCCTCCGGGTGCTCCGGTTTCCTCCCACAGTCCAAAGATGTGCAGTTTAGGATGGATTGGCCATGCTAAATTGCCCGTAGTGTTAGGTAAAGGGGTAAATGTAGGGGAATGGGTGGGTTGCGCTTCGGCGGGTCGGTGTGGACTTGTTGGGCCGAAGGGCCTGTTTCCACACTGTAAGTAATCTAATCTAATCCTAGCTTTTGTGAAGCATTCCCCTATACCAGGGGGTGGGGAACCTGTGACCTTAAGGCTGCATGTGGTCTTCTAGGCCATTGTGTGTGGCATTCTGAATGAATCCAAATTTTGCGGAACAAACCTTTTATTTTTTATTAATGTGTCTTTTTTTTCATCCTTTATTATTTTTATTTTAATCTTAAAATGAATGTATTTAAAATACCAGAGAGTAAAAGAAAATTCAACAAAGTAATCCTCACAGACTGACCGCCACAATTAAAAAAATGTGAATTTTGAAGAATATATCATTGAAGTTTCTTGGATGCGGCCTTATTAGATTACAGCTAACATAATGTGGCCTTCCAACATGAAAAGGTTCCCCACTTCTGCTCTATACCCTTAAGAGGTTGAAGTGGTCACTGTTACCTTTTCTAATCCCACTCCTCCACGGTCACATCAAATTTTAAATTTAAACGGGTTGGCGATAGAGCCAGTTACGTAGGCCTCAGGCTGTGTCGGGTTCACTGTTTACAGCACCAGGTGTCTTTAGCCAACAACAAATAACTGATTTATTCTCAACCACCAATTTTAGTCAAAGGCTACTGATAAAAAGTTTGGAAACACATTTAGCTACCCTTTTATAAACTCATGCGCACACCCATCACTCTGTAGAGAAACAAAACATGACAACTCTGCAAAGCTAACTCCAAAGTACTTGAGTAATCATTGATGAAATAGCTTCACAGAGGCTGGTATCCGGTGACCATGTCTCCCTTTATTGACATGTGCATAGCACTTGACACTGGCTTCTTCAGTGTAAACAGAATTTCAGACACTCCTTTTTATATCTGTCAACCAGAGATCCCTGTCTAGACCAGCTAAACATCCCCAATCAGGAAACTCTTCCATAAGTTCGGCTGTAGTGATTTGGAATGAGGGCAGCCGGGTGAATGTTACAGAATATAAGGGATAGAACATGGATTGGCCCACAATCTATCCTAATTTCGAAGTTATTCCACACTCAAGTACTGTGATGTCTTCCTGGAGCAGCTGTCCTTGGCTTAATTCCCTTCGCTTCCAAGGCAGGGTAGATTCCTAGATAGTCCTCCCCAGTAATCCTCTCTGAGTGGTAAAGATAAGTTTTCAGCAGACTCATGTTGTGGAGAGGAAGTATAGAAAAAGAGAGAGGGCGCAATTGGCTGTCCCTTCTCTGGCAGGTCTCAGGTTCTCTCGAATTGATTTTCAGAAAATGTACGAATTGAACTCCTTGCACAAATTGGTCTATGTGACCTCTGTCTGAAAGTTCTCCAGACGAGAGGACGAGATCCGAGGTCCCTGCTCCTTGCAAGTTCTTGCTGTTTTGATTTGACTTACTACTGTCACGTGTACCGAAGTACAGTGAAAAGTTTGTACTGTACAACTGCATCAGGGTGTCAGAAAGGTGCAGGATACAGTGTTCGAGCCACAGAGAAGGTGCAGCATTAACATTGAAGAGGTCCGTTTGAACAGCGAGGAAAACTCTGTTCTTGAATCTCGTTTGTATGTGGAGACAAACGTTTCTATCTTGTGTGTGATGGCAGAGTATAACCAGGGTGGGAGGGGTCTTTGGTGACGTTGGCTGCCTTCCTGAGGCAGTGGGAAGTGTTGATGGAGTCACTGAATGGAAAGTTGGCCTGTACGATGGGCTGGCCTGTGTTCACACCCCTCTGTAGCTTCTTTCGGTCCTGGGCAGGGCATTTGCCACACCAAGCCATGATGCATTCTGACAGAATGCTTTCAATGGCGCATCTTTTAAAATATTGGCAAGCGTCTTTCTGGACATGCCAAATTTCCGTAGCCTCTTGAGGAGGTAGAGGTGTTGCTTTGCTTTTCTTGATGCTACCCTCAACGCGGGGGGTCCAGGACAGATGGTTGCTGATGGTCGCTCCTCGGAGCTCTTGACATCTCCACCTCAGCTCCATTGATGCAGATAGTGCAGAAACCCTCCACTTTCCTGTTTTTAGCTGGTGCCTTTTCCTTGGCAAACATACCCATTCTTTAAAAGTTCATTATAAAGTTAGTTCGGTTCACGTACTTGCTCCAAAATAAAAGAGTTGGATCATACCTCTTCATAACCATACAATGTGAATATTGGCATTGGTGGGAGTGGGAGAAAGTGAGGGCTGCAGATGCTGGAGATCAGAGTCGAGAGTGTGGTGCTGGAAAAGCACAGCAGGTCAGGCAGCATCCGAGGGGCAGGAGGATTGATGTTTCGGGGATAATCCCCTTTCATCAGGAATCGTGTGGCTGTAGTCTAATTGCACAGCACGTGGAGATGCTCAATGTAGAGTGTAAGGGCACAGTCAAGTAGGCTACAAGAATGGAGGTGTGACTGGAGAAGAATGAGCACGATGACACTGCTATCCTGCACCGTTGTAGCACCCTGATGGTACCATCTGTCTGTAAAGCATGTGAGACAATTCTTATCACTGTCATCAAGACCGACCAGGGAAGGTTGGAACTGCCAGAATGTTTTGGTCTAGCGTCCTTTCCAATTGTCCGAGCGATGTGCCTGACCCCATCTGGGCGCCCTGTATGTACCGTATCAGGACCAGTGTTTTTTGAACTTGGAAGGACACAGTGGGGGGGGGGGCATCGACATCCTACCTGTCTCCACCACAAAACTTGCCATATTCCTCCCCTCATGCGTAGGTTGTGAGTTGACAACTCTGTATGAGAAGGCACCTCCTGCCTGAGCGATGCTCACTCCCATGCTGCCTGTTGACCCTGTACCTCAGAAGAGGAGATTCTGCCTACAGATCCCACTCGTTCATATTTCGACACCCAGGACCAAGGCCAACACTTCGTTAGCCTTCGAAATTCCTCTTTGTGTTGTGTTCGGGCTTCAGGAGCCGGGAGCAACCTTGCGATGATGTCACAGAGCTGCACATCACTGAGTTTAAATAGCACAGTGCGGGGCAGAGTCAGAACAGAGTGGAAGGGACGTGCTGTCAGACATATCAGAGTGAGCCTGACGGAAGAAACACAGAGAGCACATTGACACAAACATTCAGATGAGACAGATTAACATTGAAATAACCTGACTGTAAAATCAGGCCTGGTATCTCGATCATTGCCTTATATACAAATATTTCAGGTGGCTTTATAATAAACAGTGCTGCTTTGAAGTCTGAGTCTTATGACTGTCCTTCATTCTTCTTAACCAATCGCGTATTGTGGCATCAAATCATATGGGAATAGACTTTGTTCCTGTTCACCAGCTTTTAATAGTTTATGTTCACTGATCCCTAAAACATTCTTTGCTCCTGCATAATTCCCAGCTCCAGATAAAACCTGAATTGAATACCATTTTTGTAAGGCAGAGGTAATTAGATTCTTGGAGACAGGAATTTGGAACACAAACACATCAGCTATGAACCTATTGAAGTCGCAGCAGGTTTGAAGGGCTGAAAGGCCTACCTCTCCGAATTTGTGTGTTCAATGCGAGTATCAGCTCCTTTTTGAGTTCACGCGGAGAGAGTCAAGAAATCCCTGGAGGATAGGTTCTGTCAGCTTGTCTGCGTAGTTGGTCAGGGACAATGTGATCTCTGGATGTTTGATCACCTCAGGGCGTCAGAGAGGAATTTTCCAGTTTCTATAAAACCTGGGTTGTCCATGGAGTCATTTTTAAGCTGCCTTTCACACGTAGAATCAGAGATGTACAGCACAGAAACAAACCCTTCAGTCTAACCCGTCCATGCCGACCAGATATCCCAACCCAATCTAGTCCCACCTGCCAGCACCCGGCCCATATCCCTCCAAACCCTTCCTATTCATATACCCATCCAAATGCCTCTTAAATGTTGGAATTGTACCAACCTCCAGCACTTCCTTTGACATCTCATTCCATACACGTATCACCCTCTGTGTGAAAACGTTGCCCTGTAGGTCTTTTTTTTATATCTTTCCCCTCTCACCCTAAACCCATGCCCTCTAGTTCTGAACTCCCCGAGCCCAGGGAAAAGACTTTGCCTACTTACCCTATCCATGCCCCCTCATAATTTTATAAACCTCTATAAGGTCACCCCTCAGCCTCCAGGGAAAACAGCCCCAGCCTGTTCAGCCTCTCCCTATAGCTCAAACCCTCCAACCCTGGCAATGTCCTTGTAGATCTTTCCTGAACCCTGTCAAGTTTCACAACATCCTTCCAATAGGAAGGAGACCAGAATTGCACACAATATTCCAACATCTGTGGCTCGGATGGTTAGAGCCGGAGATGTTCTGTAACCATCACAACTCTGCAGGAAAGGCTGACTGGGGTCTTTATCTCTCATTCTCATAAAGAACCTGACAACACACAGGGAGGCCATTTGGTCAAATGTGTTTGTGTTGACTCTTTGGAATAGCATCTCGCACACATTTCCCTTCCTTTTGTCAGATTGGATCAGTCACTGAAGGTTGGCATGGAGATACAGCAGCCAGTGAGGATGGCAAAGAGCATGCTGGTCTTTACAGTGAGAGGGTTTGAGTATCAGATTAAGGATGTCTTATGTCACCGTTATACATGGCCTTGGTGAGGTCACACCTCGAGTATTGTGTGCTGTTTTGGTCTCCTTGTTGTTATGGACCAGGTCAGACCCCGTCAAAATATTTCAGGAAGGTAGCCCAGACCCTAACTTCTCAAGTTGTTTTAAGCAGGTGGCTAGTGTATGTACCAGGAGTGATACAGTAGGCTCAACCACTCAACCAACCCAATAAAAACAGAATTTATTTATACACGGGATCTGGACCAGATGGGCCAATGGGCTGAGAAGTGGCAGTTAGAGTTTAAGTCAAATAAATGTGAAGTGCTGCATTGTGGGAAAGCATTGTGGGGGGGTGGCGGAGGGGGGGAGGTGGGACCCAGGGAGATAGTGAGGAAAGAGATCGATCTGAGATGGGTACAGCTGAGAACAGAAGTGAGTCAAACAGACAGGGCAGGCAGGGACAAGGTAGGACTAATAAATTAAACTGCATTTATTTCAATGCAAGGGGCCTAACAGGGAAGGCAGATGAACTCAGGGCATGGTTAGGAACATGGAACTGGGATATCATAGCAATTACAGAAACATGGCTCAGGGATGGGCAGGACTGGCAGCTGAATGTTCCAGGATACAAATGCTGCAGGAAGGATAGAAAGGGTGGCAAGAGAGGAGGGAGAGTGGCATTTTTGATAAGGGATAGCATTACAGCTGTGCTGAGGGAGGATATTCCCAGAAATACATCCAGGGAAGTTATTTGGGTGGAATTGAGAAATAAGAAAGGGATGATCACCTTATTGGGATTGTATTATAGACCCCCCCCCCCCAATAGTCAGCAGGAAATTGAGAAACAAACTTGTAAGGAGATCTCAGTTATCTGTAAGAATAATAGGGTGGTTATGGGAGAGGATTTTAACTTTCTAAACATAGACTGGGACTGTCATAGTGTTAAAGGTTTAGATGGAGAGGAATGTGTTAAGTGTGTACAAGACAATTTTCTGATTCAGTTTGTGGATGTACCTACTAGAGAAGGTGCAAAACTTGACCTACTCTTGGGAAATAAGGCAGGGCAGGTGACTGAGGTGTCAGTGGGGGAGCACTTTGGGGCCAGCGACCATAATTCTATTAGATTTAAAATAGTGATGGAAAAGGATAGGTCAGATGTAAAAGTTGAAGTTCTAAATTGGGGAAAGGCCAATTTTGACGGTATTAGGCAAGAACTTTTGAAAGCTGATTGGGATCAGATGTTCGCAGGTAAAGGGACGGCTGGAAAATGAGAAGCCTTCAGAAATGAGATAACAAGAATCCAGAGAAAGTATATTCCTGTCAGGGTGAAAGGGAAGGCTGGTAGGTATAGGGAATGCTGGATGACTAAAGAAATTGAGGGTTTGGTTAAGAAAAAGAAGGAAGCATAGGTCAGGTATAGACAGGATAGATCGAGTGAATCCTTAGAAGAGTATAAAGGCAGTAGGAGTATACTTAAGAGGGAAATCAGGAGGGCAAAACGGGGACATGAGATAGCTTTGGAAAATAGAATTAAGGAGAATCCAAAGGGTTTTTACAAATATATTAAGGACACAAGGGTAACTAGGGAGAGAATAGGGCCCCTCAAAGATCAGCAAGGCAGCCTTTGTGAGGAGCTGCAGGAGATGGGGAAGAGACTAAATGAATAATTTGCATCAGGAGGAAGTGCTGGATGTCTTGAAATGCAAAAAAATGGATAAATCCCCAGGACCTGATCAGGTGTACCCTCGAACTCTGTGGGAAGCTAGAGAAGTGATTGCTGGGCCTCTTGCTGAGATATTTGTATCATCGATAGTCACAGGTGAGGTGCTGGAAGACTGAAAGTTGGCTAATGTGGTGCCAGGAAACTAGACTGGTGAACCTGACAGTGGTGGGAACGTTGTTGGAGGGAATCCTGAGGGACAGGATGGACATGTATTTGGAAAGGCAAGGACTGATTAGGGATAGTCAACATATGGCTTTGTGTGTGGGAAATCATGTCTCACAAACTTGATCAAGATTTTTGAAGAAGTAACAAAGAAGACTAATGAGGGCAGAGCAGTAGATGTGATCTATATGGACTTCAGTAAGGTGTTTGACAAGGTTCCCCATGGGAGACTGATTAGCAAGGTTAGATCTCATGGAATACAGGGAGAACTAGCCATTTGGATACAGAACTGGCTCAAAGGTAGAAGAAAGAGGGTGGTGGTGGAGGGTTGTTTTTCAGACTGGAGGCCTGTGACCAGTGGAGTGCCACAAAGATTGGTGCTGGGTACACTACTTTACGTCATTTATATAAATGATTTGGATGCGAGCATAAGAGGTACAGTTAGTAAGTTTGCAGATGGCCCCAAAATTGGAGGTGTAGTGGACAGCGAAGAGGGTTACCTCAGATTACAACAGGATCTTGATCAGATGGGCCAATGGGCTGAGAAGTGGCAGATGGAGTTTAATTCAGATAAATGCGAAGTGCTGCATTTTGGGAAAGCAAATCTTAGCAGGACTTATACACTTAATGGTAAGGTCCTGGGGAGTGTTGCTGAACAAAGAGACCTTGGAGTTCAGGTTCATAGCTCCTTGAAAGTGGAGTCGCAGGTAGATAGGATAGTGAAGAAGGCATTTGGTATGCTTTCCTTTATTGGTCAGAGTATTGAGTACAGGAGTTGGGAGGTCATGTTGCAACTGTACAGGACATTGGTTAGGCCACTTTTGCAATTCTGGTCTCCTAGAAGGATGTTATGAAACTTGAAAGGGTTCAGAAAAGATTTACAAGGATGTTGCCAGGGTTGGAGGGTTTCAGCTATAGGAAGAGATTGAATAGTCTAGGGCTGTTTTCCCTGGAGCATCGGAGGCTGAGGGGTGACCTTATAGAGGTTTATAAAATCATAAGGGCATGGATAGGATAAACAGAGAAAGTTTTTACCCTGGGGTCGGGGAGTTCAGAACTAGAGGGCATAGGTTTAGGGTGAGAGGGGAAAGATATAAAAGAGACCTAAGGGGCAATGTTTTCATGCAAAGGGTGGTACGTGTATGGAATGAGCTGCCAGAGGGAGCAACATTTAAAAGGCATCTGGATGGGTATATGAATAGGAAGGGTTTGGAGAGTTATGGGCCGGGTGCTGGCAGGTGGGACTAGACTGGGTTGGGATATCTGGTCGGCATGGACGGGTTGGACCGAAGGGTCTGTTTCCATGCTGTACATCTCTATGACTCTAAGTGTTTCTTTGAAAGTTGAAAGCCTTTTGCTTGAGGCAGTATCTGGTGGCTGCAATCAAATTGGCCCGAAAACCCATACAAACCAGACACATCAGAACCTATGCATTTAACGATCCCTCTGGAAAAAAAAAGCCAAGGACAGCCTAACATTGTTAAAGGAGCAGCATTGTCACATCACCTGAGGAAGGATATTCTTGCTATTGAGGGAGTCCGGCAAAGATTCACCAGACTGATTCCCGGAATGGCAGGACTGATGTATGAGGAAAGATTGGATTGACTGGGCTTGTACTCACTGGAATCTTGTAGAAACATACAAACTCCTGTTGGGACCGCACAGGCTAGATGTGGAAAGAACGTTCCCGATGTTGGGAAAGTCCAGAACTAGGGGGTTACACTCTTAGGGGTAGGATGAGAGAGAAGTTGTTCACTCAGAGCATTGTGGACCTGTGGAATTCTCTCCCACAGAGAGTTGTCGGGGCCAGGTTGTTAAGTATTCTTAAGGAGGAGCTGGACGTGGCCCTTGTGGAGTGTGGGGAGAAAGGGGGCGTGGGATATCGAAATTTCATGATCAGCCATGATCCTATTGAATAATGGGGCAGGCTGGAAGGGCTGAATGGCCTACCCGCTCCAAGTATTATCCATGTGTCTGTGTTTCCCAGTCATCCTGCCGATTCTTTGTAAATGATTAACCAGTTCTCACTGGGTACTTGTGAGTCTGTGTGTGTGTGTGTGTGTGCCTGTGTGTGGGTCTGTGTGTGTGTGTGAGTCTGTGTGTGTGTGTGGGGGGGGGTGTCTGTGTGTGTGTCTGTGTGTGTGAGTGTGTGTATGTGCCTGTGTGTGTGTCTGTGTCGGTGTGTGTGTCTGTGTGCGTGGGTGTGTGTGTGTGTAGGGGTGTATATGTTTGTGTCTGTCTGTGTCTGCCTGTCTGTGTGTGTGTGTGTCTGTGTGTGGGGTGTGAGTGTGTCTGTGTGTCAGTGTGTGTGTGTCTGTGTGTGTGTGTGTCTGTCTGTGTGTGTGTCTGTGTGTGTGTGTGTCTGTGTCTGTGTCTGTGTGTGGGGTGTGAGTGTATGTGTGTCTGTGTGTGTGTGTCTGTGTGTGTGTGTGTCTGTGTGTGTGTGTGTCCGTGTGTGTGTGTGTGTCCGTGTGTGTGTGTCTGTGTGTCCGTGTGTGTGTGTCTGTATGTGTGTGAGTGTGCCTGTGTGTGAGGGTGTATGTGTCCGTGTGCGTGTGTGTGTCTGTGTGTTTGTGTCTGTGTGTGTGTGTGTCATTGTGAGTGTGTGTCTGTGTGTATATGTGTGTGTGTGTGTTTCTGTGTGTGTGTGTGAGTGTGTGTCTGTGTGTGTGTGCCTGTGTGTGAGTGTGTATGTGTCTGTGTGTATATGTGTGTGTGTGTGTTTCTGTGTGTGTGTGTGAGTGTGTGTCTGTGTGTGTGTGCCTGTGTGTGAGGGTGTATGTGTCCGTGTGTGTGTGTCTGTGTGTTTGTGTCTGTGTGTGTGCCAGTGTGTGGGTGTGTGTGTGTGTCTGTGTGTATATGAGTGTGTGTGTGTCTGTGTTTGTGTGTTTCTGTGTGTGTGTGTCTGTGTGTGTCTATGTGTGTCTGTGTGTGTGTGTGTGTTTGTGTCTGTGTGTGAGTGTGTGTGTGTGTGTGAGTGTGTGTGTCTATGCTTGTAGAACTATCAGTGTGTTATGTGAGAGTGCAAGTGTGTCAGTGGCACTGTGTATTTGTGTGTGGGTTTTCTACCTGCCTGAGGGATATGGGTATCGATGGACCAGCATTTATTACCCCTCCCTAGTTGCCTTCAGGAAGGTGGTGGTGAGCTGCTTTATGCTGATGGTATGCCAGTCTGTCTTGGCATTGTAGGGGCGGGTGGCAGCATAATGGAGGCTACTTCTCCACAGAATGAAAGGAGCTGTGCCTCCCTCCCACATCAATGCCTGGAGAGTGGTTTGCCCATATTCTGCAACCCTCCTCCTCACCCCCACCCCCCCCAATAACTGCCCAGCTTGGAGCCTGATCAGAGGACCTGGCATATATGGGGCAAATAAGATGGCATGCAGGGAAAATGGATCAGAGTGTCCCACTGCTGAGAAGCATTATGTCCGAATTTCTGCCTTGGATTTGGGATTGTGTGAGGTGGTGGGGGGTGGTGGGGGGTTGCGCGGGGGGGGGTGGTGGGGGGTTGCGCGGGGGGGGGGGTTGCGGTCTGTGTGTTTGTGTCAGAGTGCACCTAGAAGTGTTTGCATGGGTGTGTGCAACAGGCCAAGGTGTGGGTGTGGGTGTTTGTGTGTAACCTTGTACATGTCATAGAGATGTACAGCATGGAAACAAACCCTTCAGTCCAACCCATCCATGTTGACCAGATATCCAAAACTAATTTAATCCCATTTGCCAGCACCCGGCCCATATCCCTCCAAACCCTTCCTATTCATATACCCATCCAGATGCCTCTTAAATGCTGTCATTGTACCAACCTCCACCACTTCCTCTGGCAGCTTCATTCCATACACGCCTCTGTGTGAAAACATTGCCCCTAAGGTCCCTTTTAAATCTTCCCACTCTCACCTTAAACCTATGCCCTCTGGTTTTGGATTCCTCTACCATGGAGAAAAAAACCTTGTCTATTTACCTTATCCATGCCCCTCATGATTTTATAAACCTCTATAAGTTCACCCCTCAGCCTCCAACACTCCAGGGAAAACAGCCCCAGCCTGTTCAGCCTCTCCCTCTAGCTCAAACCCTCCAACCCTTGTAACATCCTTGTAAATCTTTGCTGTCTTTTTTCAAGGGGGCATCTTCCTTCTGCCTATTTCAGTACATATGCGCTTGTGTTTAAATTGGTGAGAGTCTATCTATTTGTCTCTGACTGTTTTTGTGTGGGTTGTACTGAACAGGACTGTGCGGGACCGTTCGTGTTTGGGAAGTGGCTTTAGTGCCTCAATCCAGTGAAACACTGTCACCTATCCCTAGATTTCTATTAAAGGGACCCCCTACCCCCGCTGCCCGCCCCCCCCCCCCCCCACCACCACACCCCCACCCCAAACCCCGTAAATCTCTGGTAGTTCTCGGGGTGAAACCCAGAGGCTTGGGATGAAGACACGTCCAGTCCAGCACTCATTAGTCAATCTCCCTTCGAGCACGAGGACGGTTGCTATGGGAGATAGAAAATGTCTCAGGTAGGCTGATGGGAATGAAGGACAATAAAAAGTAATTGAGTTTACTTTTGAGGTTATTGAGCTGAGCAATTTCAATCAAAATGATAAAATACAGAGAGTTCACCTGGGGCTCTACTTTTTTTAATCCTTTGTTTGTCCAGGACAGGCCAAGTCCTAGAATCTCTGAAGTGTGGAGGCAGGCCAATCCATCCATCGAGTCCAGACGGACCCTCCGAGGGGAACCACCCACCCCCCCCACCCCCCCCCCCCCCCCCAACCCCCACCCCTCGTCCTATCCTGATCCCGTCCCCTGCATTTCCCATGGCTAACCCACCTTAGCCTATACATCCCAGGGCACTATGGGTAATTTAGCATGGCCAATCCACTCTAACCTGCACATCCCTGGGCACTATGGGTAATTTAGCATGGCCAATCCACCCTAACCTGCACATCCCTGGGCACTATGGGGTAATTTAGCATGGCCAATCCACCCTAACCTGCACATCCCTGGGCACTATGGGGTAATTTAGCATGGCCAATCCACCCTAACCTGCACATCCCTGGGCACTATGGGGCAATTTACCATGGCCAATCCACCCTAACGTGCACATCCCTGGGCATTATGGGTAATTTAGCATGGCCAATCCACCCTAACCTGCACATCCCTGGGGACTATGGGTAATTTAGCATGGCCAATCCACCCTAACCTGCACATCTTTGGACTATGGGAGGAAACCGGAGCACCCGGAGGAAACCCACCCAGACACAGGGAGAATGTGCAAACTCCACGTGGACAGTTGCCCAAGGGTGGAATTGAACCAGGGTGCCTGCTGCTGTGAGGCTGTAGTGCTCACCACTGAGCCACTGTGCTCAGAGAATATTAGACATTAATACTGTAACTAAGATCGTTTCTTGCCCTTCAGCAGTCTGAGACATGGGCACTGAGGAGGCAGGTTTAAGACAGTTCCGAACAGGGCAGACCCTTGAGCAAGAGTGCACATTCGAATGTTCCCCTGACAACCATGACCTTTTTAACATTGAATTGTTTATTCCAGCACATCAATCCCTTGATGACTAACACCCTCGCTTTCCCCCCACTCGGCAAAAAAAGCCACCATCTTTTATTTTCACTTCTCTTCAATCGGGATCAGAATCTCCGAATTCTGGGGCATAATTCCTCCAGGTCCGCCCCACTCCTCCACCAACCATTTCACCCCCTTCCCGCCCTCTGCCCAGTCCTTCACCACCACCCCCTTTCTCCCTGCCTCATCACTCACCCTTCCCCATTCCTCCCCTCAAAACTCTTCCTGTTTCCCAGCATGTCTCCTTACTCCACATCCATCACATCCCCTCTCGTTCCCAGTCCTCCCACACAACTTTACTTCCCCCACACGAACCTCCCCTTCCCCATGCCCATTGTGGCCCTTCCCTTCGCCACTACACATTTCCCACCATCCACCCTTACCCTCCCCCACCGTTCACCAGCTTATTGAAGACTGACAGTTAACTGCTAAACTTTGGTCAAATTTGGCCTGGTAAATAATTATTTTAATAATGATTATTTGTAATATATTGTGTACAATAATTATTGATGCCACTGTGGCTCAATGTTAACACTGCTGCCTTATAGCGCCAGGGACCCGGGTTCAATTCCAGCGACTGACTGTGGGTTGAACATTCTCCTGGTGTTTGCGCGGGTTTCCTCTGGGTGCTCTGGTTTCCTCCCACAGTCCAAAGTTGGTTTGGCCATGCTAAGTTGCCCAGAGTGTCCAGGGATGTGCAGGCTAGGTGGAAATATGTGGCACACACACACACACACACACACACACACACAAATACAACAAGAAGAGCATACTGGTGAGGGACTGGGTCAGAGACAGACACACTGGGTGTGCAGGACAGCTTGGCCAGCCAGCTAACTTTCAACATTGCCAATCACAGAGGGGCTGAGTTCCAACATGCATCCAGACTTTGATGAGTATTTTCCATTCACCCTTTCACTGTGTGTGTGTGTGTGTGTATGTATGTATGTCTCCTTTCCCTGAATACTCCATCTCTTTCAGTGCCTCTGTCTCTATCTGAACTTCCCTCTGTCTCTTTCACCCAGCCCCTCCTCTGTATTCTTGTTAATGTCTGTGTGTGTGTGTTTGTGTGTATGTGAGTGTGTGTGTGTGTGTATGTGTGTGTGTCTGTGTCTGTGTGTGTGCGTGTGTACCACATATTCCCATTACTTCCCTTTTCTCATTTCTTTATCTCTCACTGTCTCCCATCACTATTCCTCATTCTCTGTATCCTCACCCTGTCCTTCTCTCTGACAATTTGTCTTTTAAACTCTGTTCCCCATCTTTGCTTGCTGTCCGTCTGTCTTTCTCCCATCTCTCTGTTATCTTGTGCTGATATTTGCCAAGATTTCCAACATCATGGCAGTGAAGTTATGGACTGAAACCATTGCCAGAACTGAGGCTGAAGGGTTGGGCAGTAACGATTTAGAATGTGGAGTCTTTTGGGTTTCCCTTTGTCTTACTGGGAATCTCACACCCTGTCTGCATGAGAGCACAAAGTTCAAGACAGGAATCATTTCGGAAGGACGCTGACACTTAATGTCCAAGAACTGACTGATGTTCACTGTGTGATAGAGAAGGGAAAACTTACTGGGAAACTGAGGGAAACCATTCTCCCTTTCAATCACTGCATAAAATTGGAAATTTCGGATACCACTGCATCAGAAATCACTTTTTGACATGTTTCTTGCGATCTTTGTACCACCCAGCTCTGTTTTAAAGGGATTTTGTTCTGTATCAAAACAATTAGGTCTGGAATAAATACAGAATAGAATGCCAGGGAGCTTTACTCTGTATCTAACCCCGTGCTGTCCCTGTCCTGGGAGTGTTTGATGGGGGACAGTGTAGAGGGAGCGTTACTCTGTACCTAACCCCCTGCTGTCCCTGTCCTGGGAGTGTTTGATGGGGGGACAGTGTAGAGGAGGCTTTACTCTATATCTAACCCTGTGCTGTCCCTGTCCTGGGAGTGTTTGATGGGGGACAGTGTAGAGGGAGCTTTACTCTGTATCTAACCCTGTGCTGTCCCTGTCCTGGGAGTGTTTGATGGGGGACAGTGTAGAGGAAGCATTACTCTGTATCTAACCCTGTGCTGTCCCTGTCCTGGGAGTGTTTGATGGGGGACAGTGTAGAGTGAGCTTTACTCTGTATCTAACCCCATGCTGTCCCTGTCCTGGGAGTGTTTGATGGGGGACAGTGTAGAGTGAGCTTTACTCTGTATCTAACCCCATGCTGTCCCTGTCCTGGGAGTGTTTGATGGGGGACAGTATAGAGGGAGCTTTACTCTGTATCTAACCTCGTGCTGTCCCTGTCCCTGGGAGTGTTTGATGGGGGGACAGTGTAGCGGAAGCTTTACTCTGTATCTAACCCCGTGCTGTCCCTGTCCTGAGAGTGTTTGATAGGGGACAGTGTAGAGGAAGCTTTACTCTGTATCTAACCCCGTGCAGTCCCTGACCTCAGGAGTGTTTGATGGGGGGTCAGTGTAGAGGGAGCTTTCCTCTGTATCTAACCCCATGCTGTCCCTGTCCTGGGAGTGTTTGATGGGGGGACAGTGTAGAGGTAGCTTTACTCTGTATCTAACCCCGTGCTTGTCACTGTCCTGGGAGTGTTTGATGGGGGGCAGTGTAGAGGGAGCTTTACTCTGTATCTAACCCCGTGCTGTCCCTGTTCTGGGAGTGCTTGATGGGGGGCAGTGTAGAGGTAGCTTTACTCTGTATCTAACCCCGTGCTGTCCCTGTCCAGGGAGTGTTTGATGGGGGGACAGTGTAGAGGCAGTGTTACTCTGTATCTAACCCTGTGCTGTCCCTGTCCTGGGAGTGTTTGATTGGGGACAGTGTAGAGTGAGCTTTACTCTGTATCTAACCCCATGCTGTCCCTGTCCTGGGAGTGTTTGATGGGGGACAGTGTAGAGTCAGCTTTACTCTGTATCTAACCCCATGCTGTCCCTGTCCTGGGAGTGTTTGATGGGGGACAGTGTAGAGGAAGCTTTACTCTATATCTAACCCTGTGCTGTCCCTGTCCTGGGAGTGTTTGATGGGGGACAGTGTAGAGGAAGCTTTACTCTGTATCTAACCCCATGCTGTCCCTGTGCTGGGAGTGTTTGATGGGGGACAGTGTAGAGGAAGCTTTACTCTGTATCTAACCCTGTGCTGTCCCTGTCCTGGGAGTGTTTGATGGTGGACAGTGTAGAGTGAGCTTTACTCTGTATCTAACCCCATGCTGTCCCTGTCCTGGGAGTGTTTGATGGGGGACAGTATAGAGGCAGCTTTACTCTGTATCTAACCCCGTGCTGTCCCTGTCCAGGGAGTGTTTGATGGGGGACAGTGTAGAGGGAGCTTTACTCTGTATCTCACCCCGTGCTGTCCCTGTCCTGGGAGTGTTTGATGTGGGACCGTATAGAGGGAGCTTTACTCTGTATCTAACCCCGTGCTTGTCCCTGTCCTGGGAGTGTTTGATGGGGGACAGTGTAGAGTGAGCTTTACTCTGTATCTAACCCCATGCTGTCCCTGTCCTGGGAGTGTTTGATGGGGACAGTGTAGAGGCAGCTTTACTCTGTATCTAACCCTGTGCTGTCCCTGTCCTGGGAGTGTTTGATGGGGGACAGTGTAGAGTGAGCTTTACTCTGTATCTAACCCCATGCTGTCCCTGTCCTGGGAGTGTTTGATGGGGGACAGCGTAGAGGGAGCTTTACTCTATATCTAACCCTGTGCTGTCCCTGTCCTGGGAGTGTTTGATGGGGGACAGTGTAGAGTGAGCTTTACTCTGTATCTAACCCTGTGCTGTCCCTGGCCTGGGAGTTTTTGATGGGGGACAGTGTAGAGTGAGCTTTACTCTGTATCTAACCCCATGCTTGTCACTGTCCTGGGAGTGTTTGATGGGGGACAGTGTAGAGGAAGCTTTACTCTGTATCTCACCCCGTGCTGTCCCTGTCCTGGGAGTGTTTGATGTGGGATCGTATAGAGGCAGCGTTACTCTGTATATAACCCTGTGCTGTCCTTGTCCTGGGAGTGTTTGATAGGGTATCCGTGTAGAGAAAGCTTTACTCTGTATCTAACCCTGTGCTGTCCCTGTCCTGGGAGTGTTTGATGGGGGACAGTGTAGAGGCAGCGTTACTCTGTATATAACCCTGTGCTGTCCCTGTCCTGGGAGTGTTTGATAGGGTATCCGTGTAGAGAAAGCTTTACTCTGTATCTAACCCTGTGCTGTCCCTGTCCTGGGAGTGTTTGATGGGGGACAGTGTAGAGTGAGCTTTACTCTGTATCTAACCCCATGCTGTCCCTGTCCTGGGAGTGTTTGATGGGGACAGTGTAGAGGCAGCTTTACTCTGTATCTAACCCTGTGCTGTCCCTGTCCTGGGAGTGTTTGATGGGGGACAGTGTAGAGTGAGCTTTACTCTGTATCTAACCCCATGCTGTCCCTGTCCTGGGAGTGTTTGATGGGGGACAGCGTAGAGGGAGCTTTACTCTATATCTAACCCTGTGCTGTCCCTGTCCTGGGAGTGTTTGATGGGGGACAGTGTAGAGTGAGCTTTACTCTGTATCTAACCCTGTGCTGTCCCTGGCCTGGGAGTTTTTGATGGGGGACAGTGTAGAGTGAGCTTTACTCTGTATCTAACCCCATGCTTGTCACTGTCCTGGGAGTGTTTGATGGGGGGCAGTGTAGAGGTAGCTTTACACTGTATCTAACCCCGTGCTGTCCCTGTCCAGGGAGTGTTTGATGGGGGGACAGTGTAGAGGAAGCTTTACTCTGTATCTAACCCTGTGCTGTCCCTGTCCTGGGAGTGTTTGATGGGGGACAGTGTAGAGTGAGCTTTACTCTGTATCTAACCCTGTGCTGTCCCTGGCCTGGGAGTTTTTGATGGGGGACAGTGTAGAGTGAGCTTTACTCTGTATCTAACCCCATGCTTGTCACTGTCCTGGGAGTGTTTGATGGGGGGCAGTGTAGAGGTAGCTTTACTCTGTATCTAACCCCGTGCTGTCCCTGTTCTGGGAGTGTTTGATTGGGGACAGTGTAGAGTAAGCTTTACTCTGTATCTAACCCCATGCTGTCCCTGTCCTGGGAGTGTTTGATGGGGGACAGTGTAGAGTCAGCTTTACTCTGTATCTAACCCCATGCTGTCCCTGTCCTGGGAGTGTTTGATGGGGGACAGTGTAGAGGAAGCTTTACTCTATATCTAACCCTGTGCTGTCCCTGTCCTGGGAGTGTTTGATGGGGGACAGTGTAGAGGAAGCTTTACTCTGTATCTAACCCCATGCTGTCCCTGTCCTGGGAGTGTTTGATGGGGGACAGTGTAGAGGAAGCTTTACTCTGTATCTAACCCTGTGCTGTCCCTGTCCTGGGAGTGTTTGATGGTGGACAGTGTAGAGTGAGCTTTACTCTGTATCTAACCCCATGCTGTCCCTGTCCTGGGAGTGTTTGATGGGGGGACAGTATAGAGGCAGCTTTACTCTGTATCTAACCCCGTGCTGTCCCTGTCCAGGGAGTGTTTGATGGGGGACAGTGTAGAGGAAGCTTTACTCTGTATCTCACCCCGTGCTGTCCCTGTCCTGGGAGTGTTTGATGTGGGATCGTATAGAGGCAGCGTTACTCTGTATATAACCCTGTGCTGTCCCTGTCCTGGGAGTGTTTGATAGGGTATCCGTGTAGAGAAAGCTTTACTCTGTATCTAACCCTGTGCTGTCCCTGTCCTGGGAGTGTTTGATGGGGGACAGTGTAGAGGCAGCGTTACTCTGTATATAACCCTGTGCTGTCCCTGTCCTGGGAGTGTTTGATAGGGTATCCGTGTAGAGAAAGCTTTACTCTGTATCTAACCCTGTGCTGTCCCTGTCCTGGGAGTGTTTGATGGGGGACAGTATAGAGGGAGCTTTACTCTGTATCTAACCCTGTGCTGTCCCTGTTCTGGGAGTGTTTGATGGGGGACAGTGTAGAGGAAGCTTTACTCTGTATCTAACCCTGTGCTGTCCCTGTCCTGGGAGTGTTTGATGGGGGACAGTGTAGAGGAAGCTTTACTCTGTATCTAACCCTGTGCTGTACCTGACCTCAGGAGTGTTTGATGAGGGACAGTGTAGTGGAAGCTTTACTCTGAATCTAACCCTGTGCTGTCCCTGTCCTGGGAGTGTTTGATGGGGGACAGTGTAGAGAGAGCTTTACTCTGTATCTAACCCCATGCCGTCCCTGTCCTGGGAGTGTTTGATGGGGGACAGTATAGAGGGAGCTTTACTCTGTATCTACCCCCATACTGTCCCCATCCTGGGAGTGTTTGATGGGGGACAGCGTAGAGGAAGCTTTACTCTGTATCTAACCTCGTGTTGTCCCTGTCCCTGGGAGTGTTTGATCTGGGACAGTGTAGAGGAAGCTTTAATCTGTATCTAACCCTGTGCTGTACCTGACCTCAGGAGTGTTTGATGAGGGACAGTGTAGAGGCAGCTTTACTCTGTATCTAACCCTGTGCTCTACCTGTCCTGGGAGTGTTTGATGGGGACAGTGTAGAGAGAGCTTTACTCTGTATCTAACCCCATGCTGTCCCTGTCCTGGGAGTGTTTGATGGGGGACAGTGTAGAGTGAGCTTTACTCTGTATCTAACCCTGTGCTGTCCCTGTCCTGGGAGTGTTTGATGGGGGACAGCGTAGAGGGAGCTTTACTCTGTATCTAACCTCGTGCTGTCCCTGTCCCTGGGAGTGTTTGATGGGGGACAGTGTAGAGGAAGCTTTACTCTGTATCTAACCCCGTGCTGTCCCTGTGCTGGGAGTGTTTGATGGGGGACAGTGTAGAGTGAGCTTTACTCTGTATCTAACCCTGTGCTGTCCCTGTCCCTGGGAGTGTTTGATGGGGGATAGTGTAGAGTGAGCTTTACTCTGTATCTAACCCCATGCTGTCCCTGTCCTGGGAGTGTTTGATGGGGGACAGCGTAGAGGGAGCTTTACTCTGTATCTAACCCTGTGCTGTCCCTGTCCTGGGAGTGTTTGATGGGGGACAGTGCAGAGGAAGCTTTCCTCTGTATCTAACCCTGTGCTGTTCCTGTCCTGGGAGTTTTTGATGGGGGACAGCGTAGAGGGAGCTTTACTCTGTATCTAACCCCATGCTGTCCCTGTCCTGGGAGTGTTTGATGGGGGACAGTGTAGAGGGTGCGTTACTCTGTATATAACCCCGTGCAGTCCCTGTCCTGGGAGTGTTTGATAGGGTATCCGTGTAGAGGAAGCTTTACTCTGTATCTAACCCCGTGCTGTCCCTGTTCTGGGAATGTTTGATGGGGGACAGCGTAGAGGGAGCTTTACTCTGTATCTAACCCCATGCTGTCCCTGTCCCTGGGAGTGTTTGATGGGGGACAGCGTAGAGGGAGCTTTACTCTGTATCTAACCTCGTGCTGTCCCTGTCCCTGGGAGTGTTTGATGGGGGACAGTGTAGAGGAAGCTTTACTCTGTATCTAACCCCGTGCTGTCCCTGTGCTGGGAGTGTTTGATGGGGGACAGTGTAGAGTGAGCTTTACTCTGTATCTAACCCTGTGCTGTCCCTGTCCCTGGGAGTGTTTGATGGGGGATAGTGTAGAGTGAGCTTTACTCTGTATCTAACCCCATGCTGTCCCTGTCCTGGGAGTGTTTGATGGGGGACAGCGTAGAGGGAGCTTTACTCTGTATCTAACCCTGTGCTGTCCCTGTCCTGGGAGTGTTTGATGGGGGACAGTGCAGAGGAAGCTTTCCTCTGTATCTAACCCTGTGCTGTTCCTGTCCTGGGAGTTTTTGATGGGGGACAGCGTAGAGGGAGCTTTACTCTGTATCTAACCCCATGCTGTCCCTGTCCTGGGAGTGTTTGATGGGGGACAGTGTAGAGGGTGCGTTACTCTGTATATAACCCCGTGCAGTCCCTGTCCTGGGAGTGTTTGATAGGGTATCCGTGTAGAGGAAGCTTTACTCTGTATCTAACCCCGTGCTGTCCCTGTTCTGGGAATGTTTGATGGGGGACAGCGTAGAGGGAGCTTTACTCTGTATCTAACCCCATGCTGTCCCTGTCCTGGGAGTGTTTGATGGGGGACAGTGTAGAGGAAGCTTTACTCTGTATCTAACCCTGTGCTGTTCCTGTCCTGGGAGTTTTTGATGGGGGACAGTGTAGAGTGAGCTTTACTCTGTATCTAACCCCATGCTGTCCCTGTCCTGGGAGTGTTTGATGGGGGACAGCGTAGAGGGAGCTTTACTCTGTATCTAACCCTGTGCTGTCCCTGTCCTGGGAGTGTTTGATGGGGGACAGTGTAGAGTGAGCTTTACTCTGTATCTAACCCCGTGCTGTCCCTGTCCTGGGAGTGTTTGATGGGGGACAGTGTAGAGTGAGCTTTACTCTGTATCTAACCCTGTGCTGTCCCTGTCCTGAGAGTGTTTGATAGGGGACAGTGTAGAGGAAGCTTTAATCTGTATCTAACCCTGTGCTGTACCTGACCTCAGGAGTGTTTGATGAGGGACAGTGTAGAGTAAGCTTTACTCTGTATCTAACCCTGTGCTGTACCTGTCCTGGGAGTGTTTGATGGGGACAGTGTAGAGAGAGCTTTAGTTTGTATCTAAACCTGTGCTGTCCCTGTTCTGGGAGTGTTGATGGGGGACAGCGTAGAGGAAGCTTTACTCTGTATCTAACCTCGTGCTGTCCCTGTCCCTGGGAGTGTTTGATGGGGGACAGTGTAGCGGAAGCTTTACTCTGTATCTAACCCCGTGCTGTCCCTGTCCTGAGAGTGTTTGATAGGGGACAGTGTAGAGGAAGCTTTCCTCTGTATCTAACCCCATGCTGTCCCTGTCCTGGGAGTGTTTGATGGGGGACAGTGTAGGGGGAGCTTTAATCTGTATCTAACCCCGTGCTGCCCCTGTTCTGGGAGTGTTTGATGGGGGACAGTGTAGAGGGAGCTTTACTCTGTATTTAACCCCGTGCTCTCCCTGTCCTCGGAGTGTTTCATGGGAGACACTGTAGAGGAAGCTTTACTCTGTATCTCACCCTGTGCTGTCCCTGTGCTGGGAGTGTTTGATGGGGGACAGTGTAGAGTGAGCTTTACTCTGTATCTAACCCCATGCTGTCCCTGTCCTGGGAGTGTTTGATGGGGGACAGCGTAGGGGTAGCTTTACTCTGTATCTAACCCCGTGCTGTCCCTGTCCTGAGAGTGTTTGATGGGGGGACAGTGTAGAGGGAGCGTTACTCTGTATATAACCCTGTGCTGTCCCTGTCCTGGGAGTGTTTGATAGGGTATCCGTGTAGAGGAAGCTTTACTCTGTATCTAACCCTGTGCTGTACCTGACCTCAGGAGTGTTTGATGAGGGACAGTGTAGAGGGAGCTTTACTCTGTATCTAACCCTGTGCTGTCCCTGTCCTGGGAGTGTTTGATAGGGGACAGTGTAGAGGGAGCTTTACTCTGTATCTAACCCCGTGCAGTCCCTGTCCTGGGAGTGTTTGATAGGGGACAGTGTAGAGGAAGCTTTACTCTGTATCTAACCCCGTGCTGTCCCTGTTCTGGGAATGTTTGATGGGGGACAGCGTAGAGGGAGCTTTACTCTTTATCTAACCCTGTGCTGTCCCTGTTCTGGAAGTGTTTGATGGGGGGTCAGTGTAGAGGGAGCTTTCCTCTGTATCTAACCCCATGCTGTCCCTGTCCTGGGAGTGTTTGATGGGGGGTCAGTGTAGAGGGAGCTTTACTCTGTATCTAACCCCGTGCTTGTCCCTGTCCTGGGAGTGTTTGATGGGGACAGTGTAGGGGGAGCTTTAATCTGTATCTAACCCCGTGCTGCCCCTGTTCTGGGAGTGTTTGATGGGGGGCAGTGTAGAGGGAGCTTTACTCTGTATCTAAACCTGTGCTGTCCCTGTCCTGGGAGTGTTTGATGGGGGGCAGTGTAGAGGGAGCTTTACTCTGTATCTAAACCTGTGCTGTCCCTGTCCTGGGAGTGTTTGATGGGGGACAGTGTAGAGGGAGCTTTACTCTGTATCTAACCCCGTGCTGTCCCTGTCCTGGGAGTGTTTGATGGGGGGCAGTGTAGAGGTAGCTTTCCTCTGTATCTAACCCCGTGCTGTCCCTGTCCTGGAAGTGTTTGATGGGGGACAGTGTAGAGGAAGCTTTC